>NC_092099.1:45301400-45601400 GCF_045679555.1 Salvelinus alpinus | reverse complement strand
TGAAGCACTCTGCTGACGTCTCTTAAACTAACAGCGTTTAGTGCCAGAAGGAAATACATCTGAGTAATTGCTTGTCATGTCTAATAACTTTCAATAATTATGGCTGATGGATTTTCACACTCCATTATGGAAGTAGTGCATGTAATTATTATTCTCATTATGTCTAAACAATAAGCTATTTGGTATTTCCCTTTTTAAATTAAGTTTCTACAAAAAAAAACTATTTGAAGGATGTGTAGACCTACTACATCTGCTTTTATTCTGAAAACCTTTTAATATCTCATTGATGGTAGAATGTGGGTCTGGCTGTCAATTGACTGTTTGTAGGTAGATGTTTCTTCTCTGTTCTAAGGAAACACTATAAAGACCATCTAGTTGAGAATATCAGTCATGACTTTAAACACCAACATAGTAGTTCACAATTCGGTTTCTGTGCAGTTTTATTGAGTAGTTGTATCATATTGATGTGGTGTTAAAGACTTTTTTTACACGTATTGTAAAGATCTGATCATATGTACAGATACAAGGAAGTCTATGCGGTCGTAGGACCCACCTGTTAAAGCAGTTAATTATTCCAGTCACTTAATTGGTTGTTCACTTGCTCTCTTTTTCAATTTGATTAATCACGATGTGGAAGATATGACATTGGTTATCATTGTCTCATTACGGTCATTGGATTTTAACAGAATTACTTGTGTGGAATGGTGACATGTCATATCAACATCATTAGTCAATTAACAGATCGATCAAACATAAGCTATTAGAACAGAACCCTGCATACTCAACTGAGTTTCCTGGAAGACCAATACTATGGCACTTGACTGATAAAATAACTTCTACTGAATCAACCTGACTTTCAATTTGTCCCATTTCATTTCCTTAACATTTTCAAAATATGAACTGCTCTTGTCCAACAGCTGTTAGAGGTGATGGAAACTGAAACCTATAAAACTGCAAAAATGATTCTGGAGAGATTTGATCCTGACTCAAAAGCAAAGGTGAGAATTTTTATTTGACCTTTTATTTAATCAGGCAAGTCAGTTAAGAAGAAATTCTTATTTTCAATGAGGGCCAGTGGGTTAGTAATAGTGGATTAACTGCTTTATTCAGGGGCAGAACAACACATTTTTACCTTGTCAGCTCGGGGATTTGATCTTGCAACCTTTCGGTTACTAATCCAACGCTCTAACCACTAGGCTACCCTGCCGCCCCAATTACATCTGCCTATGAGCCCAGTAATTCTGTGAACTAACCTTGAAAGTACATCTGTCTCAATCTTTTTTTTCAATTTGAAGGTGCCAGAATCCCTTCCAAATGAAATGTCTATGACTCCAAAACCTCACCAGGGTAATGTAGTTGCTCAGCTATCTTTATTTTGTATTTATTTAAAGGCCTTTCATGTGCTTGCATGGCTTTCCATTGATAAACCTCCCTGCATGGTGTCCTCCGTTAGAACTCCGTCAGCGTCATGTCACTCCTCGGCCCCCGGTGGCGGTGACTCCTGCCGCAGCCCGTCCTCCTCGTCCCCCGGTGGCGGTGACTCCTGCCGCAGCCAGTCTTCTTCTGGCCCCAGGGGCCACCCATGCAGGGCCGCCCCTCCACTCCGCTCCTGGAGGACCCCCAGAGAGGATCCTGTCTGAGGCTGCTCAGCAGAACTTGATGAAGAGGCCTATGACTCCTGGCACACTTGTTCCAGGAGTGGGTGAGTGGCTGCACACGGGGACCACATCATAATGTGCTCGACTTAAGGTGTGTTTTTTTTGTTTTTTTTATCGAAACATTTTTTTGCCATCCCTGTCTCCTAGTCTCACCAGTCCTTCACGGATGGGACTTTTCGATACATTTTTTAATTTTATGAAATTTTTGCAGGAATAATATTTTGTTTTACAGGTGGTAGTTCTGGCTAATTGAGTGTAGTATTTGAATCCATTATGGTAGGGGTTGCCTTAAAACAAACTGAAGGTCAAGTTTGCTCCAGAGAAGAGATGATCAGTAACTAAGTTGAAAAATGTGTTTTAAAAAAATATATATATTTTAATAGAAGTTAGTGAATTTGGTGGAAAAAAATACAACTATTTTCACCAAGATTTCTCACCATACAAACTTTGACCAAGACTGTTTAAAAAATATGATGCTTACACTGTCAGTGAGTAGTGTACGTTTACTCTTATGTGAATCGTCTGGCCTTGGACACATCATAGGAAATGCAAACAGACATTCTCCCAGAGCAAGCAACATGGCGTAATTACCACGTGAGGTATAACAAGAACCAGGATAAGTTGAACCATGATTAATTAGGGAAGGCCTGCATTTTGTTCTCTGGCATTGGTACTGAAAACTTAATAAATGTCTTTCTAATGCTGGAAACATTTGTCATGGGTTCACCTTGCAAATGTTTCATATGTTTCATATGGCTTGATACTATCAGACACTTTTGTAAAAATACATTTTGATAGTCACTACAGTTTCCATATGAATAAACATTAGGAAACGCTTTCTGTTAGTGTATATTAATTACCGCTCAGTAACACAGCAGGGGTTCTTGTATACGTGCTGTGCAAGTGAGATCCATTTCCAAGTCATTATTAAAATGTGTCCATTTCAAACATGTTATAGTGGACCTCTTCAGCAAACTAGATTTGGGTCTTGCTGTTTTTTTTATGAAGCTTCTCGTCCTCAGTGTGATTGGTATTAGAGACCTGTATGTGCAGCTAATGTTTACGTGTGTTCTGCACCCCCCACAGGCCCTCCCCTGGCCAGACCTGTCCTCCCCCGGGATCGCGGCACCATGGACAGGGTTATTGAGTACCTTGTCGGCGATGGCCCTCAGAATAGGTAGAGTAGCTTCTTGGCGGTGATGTCTTGTCACCTACACAGGTGTGATTTGAACCGATGTCAGCGCTATTGTTTTTTTACACTGGCAATGTATTGCTACTGTGATCATTTTTCAATCCTCTGCAAAAATGATCTTCTGATTTCATTGCATGTATGCAACATATATTACCTTCTCCCTCCAGATATGCCCTCATATGTCAGCAGTGTCTCACCCATAACGGCATGGCATTAAAGGAGGAATTTGAATATATTGGTAAGATTTTGAGAAACACAACTGTCACTCTCTCCATCAACCACTATGCCCTTCATTTGCCCTCTAGCATTTGGCAGCACTGTGTATCATCAGGCTCTTAAACGCCTCTGCCACTACTGGCCTCTGTAAGCAGAAAGAAAGCATCTAGATTGAATATACAAATAAGGGCAACCCATTGATCTGATGCAATTATTTTTGGAATATCATTGGTTTCATCTTCACATTAATATGTTTACATGGAAATATATGCCAATCATACAGTTGACAGTGCACTTCGACCATGGTGGTTTGCCTCGTTTCAGCCTTTAGATGTGCATATTGTTGTTTCCTGAACCCTGCGAGAAAGATCAGACCCCAAGCCCCCCGACTCCCTGAGATCAGTGCCGAGACGAAGATCCTCACCGACGCACCCGTCGCAACTCCACCTGAAGCTGATGAGAGCCCCGTTGCTGCAGGTATGTCTCTGCTAACCCAAGTTTAAAAAAAAAACAAGCAGTGGAATAATCACATTGTCCAAATTGCTTACTTACTTGAATGCCTGTTAAACCTGATGATATGTTGATCCTGTCATGTTCAGTTGAGGAGAAATGGCCTTCTCCCCCAGCTGAAGAGGAGATCCAGGAGTTGGCAGTTACTCCAACAGAGGGTGCCCCTGAAACAAAAGGGTCAGAAACCCCAGGCTGTCTGGGAGCCACCCCAGGCTGTCTGGGAGCCACCCCAGGCTGTCTGGGAGCCACCCCAGGCTGTCTGGGAGCCACCCCAGGCTGTCTGGGAGCCACCCCAGGCTGTCTGGGAGCCACCCCAGAGAAGTCCGACGAAGAGCTGGATATGTCAGACGTGGAGGTTCAATAGGATGTTGTTTCAATATCATTTTAGGCTGGGAGCTATGTTGTTTTTTAGTTATTTTTCTCAGTTTTTAAAGTAAACTTTAATAACATCAATGCTGTGAGTAAGAATCGCAGAATGACAGGCTAAGGGTTTGGTATGAACTTAAATTGATTTATTTTTCCTGTCTGTTATAGTGATGGCATATGAACTGAATCCTGATGGTAGGGGATAATGGACAGGCAATACTTTTGGGATTTGACATGATGTCAATACGTTCATTCACTATTCCAGCACTTCTATCCATGAATCAAGAGTAGGTTTGCTAGCTTTGCTAGCTAAGTATTTGGCGTTGATGCACATCTGTAGAATGTTTATATATATATATATCTATTTTTTCTTTAGTGTTTTGTTTTAAATATTAAGCGGATAAGCAATTTGCCACATGAATATATTGTCTGTTTTGTGTGACAATGTCTGTCCATGTTGCCTACAGACAGGTAAACATGCTAATGCATGCTACTACTACTTACTAATAATAATAATGATAATAATGCAGAGGCTAAATGTAGCTACGCAGTTGGTCTGTAGAATTACGTTTTCTTCTGTTTGTTTTGTGTGAGTTATTTGCTACATTGTCACTGTATTTTTGTTTGTTTTTTTGAGAATGTCTGGCCATGTTTACAGAAATGCAAAAAAATATCCTGTCCGGTGTTCTATGAAATCTGTATATTTATAGGTGATGATATTTATAGATGCTACAGTATTGGGACACAGTGCCTTTTGATCAGTATTGAATAGGTTTTGGATACTTCAAGCACAATGTGGCTAACCACATGTTTACACAGTAACGGTACTATCAGGAGTGCTTATTTATTGCTTAAAAGGAGAAAGATGTTCTGCTGTTCTCTGCACCCGGGTGCCTTGATGCGTTGTGCGTTTGTACTTTGAAATAAAGACAGTCATTTTCAGTAAGCTGCATGTGTTTGCTTGGCATTATGAAAATGGCAGTTTCAGAATGTGACTGAGTTGAGTCTTTGACATTCTCCTCAGCAGCTATACCAACTAGAGGTCGACCGATTATGATTTTTCAACGCCGATACCGATTTATTGGAGAACCAAAAAAATAGCTGATACCGATTTAATTGGCTTTTTAAAAAATAATGTAAAAAATATATTTGTAATAATGATAATTACACCAATACTGAATGAACACTTAACTTTATATAATAAAATCAAATTGGTCTCAAATAAATAATTAAACATGTTCAAATAATGCAAAAAATGTTGGAGAAGAAAGTAAAAGTGCAATATGTGCCATGTAAAAAAGCTAATCTTTAAATTCCTTGCTCAGAACATGAGAACATATGAAAGCTGGTGGTTTAGTATTCCCAGTTCTTCAATATTCCCAGTTAAGAAGTTTTAGGTTGTAGTTATTATAGGAATTATATGACTTTCTTTCTATACCACTTGTATTTCATATACCTTTTGACTATTGGATGTTCTTATAGGCACTATAGTATTGCCTGCCTAATCTCAGGAGTTGATAGGCTTGAAGTCATAAACAGCGCAATGCTTGAAGCACAGCGAAGAGCTGCTGGCAAACGCAGGAAAGTGCTGTTTGAAATAATGCTCTATCAAATCATAGACTTAATTATAATATAATAAACACACAGCAATACGAGCGTTTGGTCATTAATATGGTCAAATCCGGAAACTATCATTTCGAAAACAAAACATTTATTCTTTCAGTGAAATACGGAACCGTTCCGTATTTAACGGGTGGCATCCTTAAGTCTAAATATTGCTGTTACATTGCACAACTTTCAATGTTATGTCATTATGTAAAATTCTGGCAAATGAATTACGGTCTTTGTTAGGAAGAAATGGTCTTCACACAGTTCGCAACGAGCCAGGCGGCCCAAACTGCTGCATATACCCTGACTCTGCTTGCACAGAACGCAAGAGAAGTGACACAATTTCCCTAGTTAAAAGAAATTCATTTTTAGCAGGCAATATTAACTAAATATGCAGCTTTTAAAAAAATATACTTGTGTATTGATTTTAAGGAAGGCATTGATGATTATTGTTAGGTACACATTGGTGCAACTGTTTTTCAACTTTTTTTTGCGAATGCGCTTGTTAAATCACCCGTTTGGCGAAGTAGGCTGTGATTCAATGATAAATTAACAGGCACCGCATTGATTATATGAAACGCAGGACAAGCTAGTTAACCTAGTAATATCATCAACCATGTGTAGTTAACTAGTGATTATGTGAATGTAACGGATGTGAAATGGCTAGCTAGTTAGCGGGTACGCGCTAGTAGCGTTTCAATCAGTTACGTCACTTGCTCTGAGACTTAAGTAGGGTTTCCCCTTGCTCTGCAAGGGCCGCGGCTTTTGTGGAGCGATGGGTAACGACGCTTCGTGGGTGTCAGTTGTCGATGTGTGCAGAGGGTCCCTGGTTCGCGCCCGTGTCGGGGCGAGGGGACGGTTTAAAGTTATACTGTTACATTGATGCTGTTGACCCGGATCACTGGTTGCTGCGGAAAAGGATGAGGTTGAAAGGGGGGTGAGTGTAACGGATGTGAAATGGCTAGCTAGTTAGCGGGTACGCGCTAGTAGCGTTTCAATCAGTTACGTCACTTGCTCTGAGACTTAAGTAGGGTTTCCCCTTGCTCTGCAAGGGCCGCGGCTTTTGTGGAGCAATGGGTAACGACGCTTCGTGGGTGTCAGTTGTTGATGTGTGCAGAGGGTCCCTGGTTCGCGCCCGTGTCGGGGCGAGGGGACGGTTTAAAGTTATACTGTTACATGAAGATTGATTGTTTTTTATAAGATAAGTTTAATGCTAGCTAGCAACTTACCTTGGCTCCTTGCTGCACTCGCGTAACAGGTGGTCAGCCTGCCACGCAGTCTCCTCGTGGAGTGCAATGTAATCGGCCATAATCTGCATCCAAAAATACCGATTTGTTATGAAAACTTGAAATCGGTAGACCTCTAATACCAACCCTACCTCCCGCTGATGCAGACAATGCTGCTACGGGTATGTCTTTGCTCACTCAGTTCAAACGTCAAGGTACAGAAACGACAGTTGTAGAGCAAGTATTTATTTACTATAAATTTTATCTGGATCATGGTGAGCCGAAAGGAGAATCACTGACTGACTGCCTTGTAAAAACTGGGGATAATGATCCTCATTTTCATTTGAGACCAAGCAGCCTGCTCCCCCCCCCCCCCCCCCAGAGAATTCAAATGGTGTGCTGGATGTCCCTGTTTTATAAATGTTCCTGAGAAAACGGAAAGCTTCTGCACTGTCCTTAAGATCTGGCAAGGATCCTAATTATGGGCAAGAACCTGGCTACAAATGGTGTTCTCTGTCAGATATCCTTATTATTTTCAGGAATCAAATCCTAGTGAAATGTTGCGGTGATTCTAGATCCTACGCAGGCATTACATCGGTAAAGCTTCCGGACCAGGATACTACTTATACAGTACATAGGATTTTAAAAGTTGAATAGAATATGTTTTCAACACGTGAATACATGTTGGAGCTGTATATTGTTTTGTTTTAAAATGTAATGGTTAGCAGTGTGCTCAAAGTTTTTTGTCAGAATCATTTTATTTAACTAGGCAACTCAGTTAAGAACAAATTCTTATTTACAATGACGGCCTACCCCGGGCCAACCCTAACGACGCTGGTCCAATTGTGCGCCGCCCTATGGGACTCCCAATCACGGCCAGTTGTGATACAGCCTGGAATCGAACCAGGTGCGGTCGATTTTCTAAGTAATTCTCTACATTGTCATTGTTGTATACCAGTATTGAACAGGTTTTCCAAGCACAATATGGAGTTAACCACATGTTTGCATAGTAAAGGTACAATGAGTGCTTACTTATCTATGCATTGCTTAACATGAGAAAACAGATGTACTACTGTACTCTGCACCCAAGTGTCTTAAAGTGCTTGTGAAAATGCCAATTTCAGAATTTGACCATGATTTTGATTAAATGTTCAAAGCAACGTTTAACTGGTGGAGTTTTTGATTGGGACATTTTGTTTATGCTTCTATCGATACTTATGGTTAAATAAAAGTTGAGTGATTGTTCTTACTATCACTTACACATGTAAGATCTTGAAGTGGGGAGACTTTCATTAATGAATCTGTAGAAATGTGTATTGCATGTCACTACATCTTAGACAAAAACAGGTAAAACTATAGTCCCAACTTTGTTGAAATGAGCTATTGTGAGCTGTTAGTTTGCTGGTTTGTCAACCACCTTGCCCCTGTTCCAATTCACCTGTCACCATTGAACGTTTAGAAGAACACAGTAAAACAGTCAATGTTCATTAGCAAGCTTATTTTAGCTCGTTGATCATTTCAGACAGCGTAAGAGAATGGTGTTGACAACCTCAGCCATTCTTGATGGCTTGACAGTCATCACTGCAACAAAGTTGCCCACTCCCTTTTCGTGACCCTTTCCCCCCGAAGATACATCGTCAACTGTTAGTGGGGTCAACATCACACGTTTTTTCCCCCTTTGGGTTTTGATCATGTACGTTTACAGAGACGTGACCTTCCGTGTTTAGTAATGCATTAATGTGACACAAACAGTAACGCCTGATTCCACCACATGCTGCTTGAAGTTGACCTCTGACAGGAGCCATACAGGAAAAATAGGACATCAATAGAATAGTGTTTTAATCTTTCTTTCACCATATATACACTGAACAATAAGTGTTGGTTCTATGTTGCATGAGGGGGGGGAAAGATCCCAGAATTGTGTCATACGCACAAATTTGTTTACATCCCTGTTAGTGAGCATTTCTCTTTTGCCAAGATAATCCATCCACCTGACGGGTGTGACATATCAACAATCTGATTAAACAGCATGATCATTACACAGGTGCATCTTGTGATGGGGACAATAAAAGGCCACTTCAAAATGTGCAGTTTTGTCACACAACACAATGTCAGAGATGTCTCAAGTTGAGGGAACGTGCAATTGCCAGAGAATTGTATTCACTTTTCTTCTACCATAAGCTGCCTCCAACATAACGTTAGAGAATTTGGCAGTATGTCCAAACGGCCTCACAACCACAGGCCACGAGTAACCACATGGGTGGTCCTTTCTCCCAAGTGGATGGGCTTATGTCCTCCCAGGCCAACCCATGGCTGCACCCCTGCCCTGTCATGTGAAATCCATAGATTAGGGCCTGATTTATTTCAATTGACTGATTTCCTTATATGAACTGTAACTCAGTAAAATCGTTAATTGTTGCATGTCGCGTTTATATTTTTGTTCAGTTTAGACACCAAGGGTGTGCATATAAATTCACTCTGGCTACTCTCTTCTGAGTGTGCCAGAGTGCAAAATAAGAAACGACAACACCCAATGAATATGATCGGTGTTAATGTCGGCCACAAAACATAATTGTTGCCAGCAGCACAGTTACAGTGCATTCGTAAAGTATTGAGACCCCCTGACTTTTTATCCACATGTTGTTACATTACAGGCTTATTCTAAAATAGATTAAAATGTTTTTTCCCCTCATCAATCTACATACAATATCCCATAATGAAAAAGCTAAAATAGTATTCAGACCCTTTACTCAGTACTTTGTTGAAGCACCTTTGACAGTGATTAGAGGCTTGAGTCTTCTGGGGTATGACGCTACAAGCTTGGTACACCTGTATTTGGGGAGTTTCTCCCGTTCTTCTCTGCAGATCCTCTCAAACTCTGTCAGGTTGGATGGGGAGCGTTGCTGCACAGCTATTTTCAGGTCTCTCCAGAGATGTTCGATCGAGTTCAAGTCCGGGCTCTGGCTGGGCCCGTCAAGGACATTCAGAGACTTCTCCCGAAGCCACTCCTGCGTTGTCTTGGCTGTATGCTTAGGGTTGTTGTCCTGTTGGAAGGTGAACCTTCGCCCCAGTCTGAGGTCTTGAGCGCTCTGGAGCTGGTTTTCATCAAGGATCTCTCAGTACTTTGCTTCGTTCATCTTTCCCCCATCCTGACTAGTCTCCCAGTCCCTGCTGCTGAAAAACATCCCCACAGCATGATGCTGCCACCACCATGCTTCACCATAGGCATGGTGCAAGGTTTCCTCCAGACGTGACACTTGGGAACCTTCAATGCTGCAGAAATGTTTTGGTACCCTTCCCAAGATCTGTGCCTCTACACAATCCTGTCTCTGAGTTCTATGGGCAATTCTTTCGCTCTGACATAGACAGGTGTGTGCATTTCCAAATCATGTCCAATCAATTGAATTTAGCACAGGTGGACTCCAATCAAGTTGTAGAAACATCTCAAGAATGATCAATGGACACAGGATGCACCTGAGATCAATTTCGAGTCTCATAGCAAAGGGGCTGAATACTTATGTAAATAAGGTATTTATGTTTTTTTAAATATATATATACATTTGCTAAAAACCTGTTTTCACTTTATCATTATGCGGTATTGTGTGTAGATTGGTGAGAGAAAAATTTATTTAATCAATTTTAGAATAAGGCTGTAAAGTAACAATGTGGAAAAATTCAAGGGGTCTGAATCCTTTCCCGAATGCCCTGTATGCTGTGTTTAGATCAGGGGTGTCAAACTCATTTCGCATCGTGGGCCACATACGGCCTAGGGAGATGTCAAGTGGGCCGGACCATTAAAATTATACCATACTCTGCTATAAATAACCAAAATATCATGTCTTTCCTTTGTTTTGGTGTAAAGAAGCACAAGAACATTAGGAAAATATTGAAATTTAATGAACTATCCTTTTACAAAACATTTAATGAAACACCTCATATTTCCTTAGACAAATGTGCAATTTACTTTTATCATTCACAAATATGCATTGCAACTGATCCCACTGATTGTACAAAGGCACAAAACTTTAATTGGTACTGAAAAATATAGTAATGCACTTTAAGATTAAATGAGACTTTTAAAGAAAGGAATTTTTAAACCACTTACACATACGCATATAA
Organism: Salvelinus alpinus; assembly: GCF_045679555.1. Lineage (NCBI taxonomy): Eukaryota > Metazoa > Chordata > Actinopteri > Salmoniformes > Salmonidae > Salvelinus > Salvelinus alpinus. The sequence continues at coordinate 45,590,505 of NC_092099.1, read as the reverse complement.
AATCTAAATGTAATCCCTGCGTACACCTTACAAACTAAGGAGAGTGATTTTAAATGTGTAATGAAGAAAGTGTTCGCCTGTCCTGTAAATCTGTAAACTTCATACATGAAACATACATACACATACAATACATACTGAAAATTTATGGAGTTGTATGAACAGTAGAATTCCATCACACAACTTTTGTTTTGAAGCTGCTGACTAACATTAAAGTGCACATTTTTTAAAATCACCACAGTAAGGATTCATCTTCACAGAGCTGTATTCTTTCAATGCAAACAGTATCTAAGGCAGCATTTTAAAGGTGTTAGTCTAGTCTGGACTTGTATTTGTTCCTGAAACTTGGCATCTTTTGGCCTGTACAAGTGCATCAACACCAGGTGTCATGTCCTGACTAGCTGTCACTTTCAGAATGTCATTTAAGTGCTTGTTTGTGAGCCTTGAACGCATTTTTGTTTTATTGATATTCATCACTGAGAAAATTTGTTCACAAAGGTAGGTTGTCCCAAACATGCACAAAATTTTAGCAGCCAGGGCTGTTAATTTGGGGTACCCTGGTAGTAGATACTGATAAAATCTGTCCAGACCTACAGAGGCAAATTTGCCCTTCAAATCTGCATCACACTGCAAATCAATTATCTCTAGCTGAATTTCGACCGGCAGATCAGAAGCTTTAACTGTGAAAGGTGAGCGAAAAACTGAAAATTCTGTCTCAAGTTCACCAAATACCTGAAAACGTTTCTCAAACTCCCGCAGTAGTCCTGCAATTTTGTCTTTGTACCGTTTCATGTCCGCATCAGGTCTGGTCACACACACATCTCTCAGACAGGGGAAATGAGCAGGGTTGCCATTTGCCAGTTGCATCTCCCACAAAGTCAGCTTCAACTTAAATGCATGTATGTTGTCAGAAAACTGTGTGACAACTTTTTTGCGGCCTTGCAACATTTTGTTCAGATTGTTCAAGTGTTCAGTAATATCAACCAAGAATGCAAGGTCCCGTAGCCATTCCTGAGATTGTAATTCCAACACCGGTTTTCCTTTTTTCTCCATGAACTGTCCGATTTCCTCTCGTAGATCAAAGAAATGCCTCAGCACAGCGCCTCGGCTTAACCATCTCACTTCAGTGTGGTATGGCAGGCTGTGGGTAATGTTGCTGTCGCTGAGAAGTTTGTCAAACTGACGATGGTTCAGACCTCTGGACCGGATGAAATTTACAGTGCGAACAACCACCTCCATGACGTGGTCCATTTTCAGCGACTTGCAACACAATGCCTCCTGGTGCAAAATACAGTGAAATGTCCAGAAACGATCTCCTCCATTAAGGGCTTGAACTTTGTCTTTGAACTTTGTCGCGACACCTGCTTTCTTTCCGACCATGGATGGCGCGCCGTCTGTAGCCAGGCTGACAGCGCGGGACCAGTCCACTCCAACTCTGTCCAATGCAGCAACGACAGAGCCGAAAATGTCCACGGCTGTTGTGGTGTCCATCATTGGCACCAACTCAAGAAACTCTTCAGTAACAGTCAATGTCTCATCAACTCCTCGAATAAATATGGCCAGTTGGGCCACGTCTGTGATGTCAGTGCTCTCGTCAATTGCCACGGAAAATGCAATAAATGACTTGACTCTCTGTTTCAATTGACTGTCTAAATCTGCCGATAGTTCCGAAATCCTCTCTGCTATAGTATTCCTCGTCAGGCTAATATTGGCAAAAGCTTGTCGCTTCTCGGCACATACAAGTTCAGCCGCCTTCATCATGCATCGTTTAACAAAGTCACCGTCGGAATACGGCTTCGATGCTAATGCTATTTCGCTAGCAATTAGGTAGCTGGCTTTTACCGCTGCTTCACTGACTTCTCGGCTCTGGATGAAAGTTGACTGCTGTTTCCTCAGACCCGCCAGCAATTCGTTAATCTTATCTCTTCTCAGTTGTCCTTGCAAGCCGTCATATTTTTCGCTGTGATGAGTCTCGTAGTGGCGTCGAATATTATATTCCTTCAATACCGAAACTTGTTGCAAACACACCAAGCACGAAGGTTTTCCGTGCATCTCTGTAAATAAATAGGACGTGGTCCATTTTTCTTTGAAAATTCTACACTCCTTATCTACTTTTCTCCGTTTGGATAACGACATTTTGGCTAATGAGGTATTAAGGTATTAACAACGTCGTAACAAGCAGCAGATGGCGCATTGATACCGTCTGCTGTTTTCAGTCTGTCTCAGTGATGCAGCTTGTCTTCTACTCTGATGGAAAGAGTGCGCCCCTTAGCGGATAATCCATGAATTGCAGCGAATTAAAAATATTAATTCCATGTCTTTTATGCATTTTTTCCACTTTCAAATTATCCTGCGGGCCTGATCGAACCTCCTTGGGGGCCGGTTCCGGCCCGCGGGCCGTATGTTTGACACCCCTGGTTTAGATGGTACAAGGTAGATGGTAAACGGCAAACCGGATGTCATTGTTTTCAATGAGAGCACAACGGTAAATGCCATTGAGTCTGGCGGTGAATGCAGTCAGCCGCCACAGTAGAAGGGACTTGCTGCCAGAGTTCAAATATTTAAACTTTGGCCATCTGCCCTAGCGTTGTTTTCTACCGGATGTTGATTTACACTGATTGCTTACTGAAATCACCAAGGCAACGCGTACTTTCTTGCTGGCTTGATTTAGCGGTCACCTTTTTTGCTTTCTTGTGCCGCTATTCCGACTGGTATGGCGGTTTTAGCGTGCCTTGTCTAAACGCAGCATTACAGTCACCAACACTCTAGATAACATTAAAACAGCCTAACCAGCTCTGCTAGGGAGAGTAAAATGGTCAGAGTGAGATGTTCTCTCAACTTTAGCCAGTTAGCTTTGGTGCTCGACTGCCGTTGTGAAATCAGGATTCTCGGATAAACCCTACTCCTCCGTCAGAGCGTCCAGTGTGTGCTCTGATCGCTCCAAGAGCGAAACACACTGAATTCATGAACGGACAATCTGACAAAACCCTCAATTTATGAACGGACAATCTGACAAAACCCTGAATTTATGAACGCCTAGCCTCTGGCACTCCAGAGTGAATTTAAGAACACACCCTAAGGTTCCAGAGAGAGTACCATGTTAAATACCGTAACTCTACATTTCACATTCAGGGAGCGTGGCATGTTGAATACCGTAACTCTACATTTCACATTCAGAGTAGAACACTGAACATTAATTTTGTGTTCCTACCTGCTGCATTACATTATGTACATCACTGTCACTTCTGACTGCACAGTCAGTAAAATGACTATCTGTGTAGAATGCGTTTTGAATGCGCATCAGTTTCAGTGATAGTTTCTCCTTTACGGAAGATTTCACCCCGGGAATATCTGTCTGAGAACAGATAGAGATTTGAACAAATCCACCCTTACCACTTTTTCAAAACACATTAAATAATAAAACATAACCTTGCATATGACAATAATGTCTAAAAACTTTAAAAATAGAGAAAATATATGAATGACTTTCTCTTACCACTTACAGTTGAATGGATTTATGCTCCTGATGGGCATTCTCTGTAGGTTTAATGAATGACTCGGACCACCATACAAGTCACAGCCTATCAGCTGGTTGAAAATAAGAATTGTCTACAACTGACCTCAAGGGCAAACTCTTTCACATGTTATGTAAGCAACTCCAAGCAATAGATATACATAGTGTATGGAGGCTTTGTGTCTCCATTTGTCCACAGCTCTATGATATCAGTGAGCCACTAATTGATTTTCAAGGATGACAAATGACATACAAGGCCCGGTGCCAAGGTTAATTCTGTGCCGCGCGAAACAAAATGTAGTCCTACAGCAGGCTGTCTCAAAGTCTACAGCTATTTTCATACTCATCGCTCACACGGGCATTCCGATCCAATTGACTCAAATTTATACTGATCTTTTATTTATACCCTGGAAAAAAATAGCAGATAAGAAACATACATTTTCTTGATATTTCATTTGGTCATATCTAGCAGCCAGAGATTGAAATCCTGCGGAACAATTTTCGGACGAAATGAAAGAGCGTGGCCTCCTGAACCCTGGAGGAAAATAACCTCGCTGGTTGATGTAGAATATTAAACAGAAGCACAGAACAAGTCACCTAGACACGTGCATCGTGGCTTGTCACTTTTCCAATGCTGCCCCTGAATGTGAGCAATTCATAATATTCCTCATCTCAAAAAAATACCTTTATCGTTATCCATCTATCCACTGTACTGAATACAATTTTTTTTTAATCGTTATTCATCTATCCACTGTACTGAATTCAAAAAAATTCCTTTATCGTTATCCATCTATCCACTGTACTGAATACAATTTTTTTTAATCGTTATTCATCTATCCACTGTACTGAATACAAAAAAATACATTTATCGTTATCCATCTATCCACTGTACTGAATACAAAAAAATACCATACTGTGTCACAAAATGATAATACAAAATTGACTTTTAAACATACACTATGTTTCTGTCCATCATAACGTAGATCATACAGATATATAAATATACTTATGAATGATTCTATATTTTTTTTCATCCAAGAGTGTATGTGAGACAATGTGAAAAAGAAAAGGGGAAGACGAGTGTCACAAAAGCAATTAACATGCCCGAAATATTAGAGATCGACTTTGGGTTGTTGACAACAGCATCGTTACACTGTAATATCAGCGCCATCTCCTTCAGAGAAGCATTCAAATCAAATTAGAATATGATACAAGAGCTTGTCTTGATGGTTTATAATATGAGATTGTTTCTGAACAGTTGATTTTTGCCCAATAGTTCTTGGCTACTTGGACTTTAAATGCTACTTGACAAATAGATTTGACAAAAGATCATCACCATCTAAGAAATGCAATTATCATTTGAAACCACAAAATACAATTAGGTAACCACACTTCTATTTTTTCTCCATATTTCATGTATTAATGAATGCATCTCATGCATTGCATAAGCAATAAACTACTGGCAACTATTTTATACAAAAGAATGACTTTCAGGGATAAGGCTTTACAGAAACGGAGACTCTCCATTCTAAATTCTACCCCCAACAACTCATATGGAAGCTTAGACTGCCTAGTCAGTTACATTATGAAGGTTAAATGCTATATTTAGGGGCTCCCATTCGAAAACATGATAAAGATTTTCTTAACAGAAGTTTTCCTGCATTTAGAACACCAGTGGCGGTCGGTGACGTTTAATTTTTTTTTCATGAACATGGCCTTATTTATATTACATCATATTGGATGACTGTCATTCATATTCCACTCACCAGTTCAATGTAACATCGATAGATTTAGGCTACTACATGATACAACATTTTTCCCTATACTCATCATGAGATTGTTATGACCTAGTCTATGAATGAAAGTTTACAACGTAGGTGCAGACAGGTCGAGAGAATGTTTTGAGGTGACAGACATTGACACATTCAATACCGCCTTGCACACTTGCCGGCATCTAGCTGATCTAGGGTGTAATCATTAGTCCAACAGTTGCAAATTAGAGTTTCTGTTGGACAAAGTCAGGTATGTTTATCCCTGTTTCGTTCCGTTTGCTTCCGTTTAAGAAACGCTTTTCAACAGAATCTGCCGGAATGAATACACCCCTGATCACATGTAAACATAGTTAATTTTCATAGCATGCCACGTTGTATTCCTTCTCACCTTTTCCCTTCGCTTGTGGACTTCAATGAACAACACATCAACTGTATGTGACCAGGCGAAAAAACCTTTCCAAGCCAAACCATATCATAACCGCTGCACACAGCCTACATCGTTATCACCATATTAGCTAAAGTAACGTCATAGTCAATATAGCTAATAGAACTAATGCGCTCGTAAACCCGCTACAATCATGCAGTACAGTGTACAGTCAGTAAGAAGTTTAGCACTTACACCGGCGGGTACCGGTGTCAATAAATTAGTCAAACCAAAAGCTTACCTTGACTTGTGTAAGAGGTGAGTAACTGGCTGCAGGGAAGTCAAGCGCAGGAGAGCAGAAATGGGTAACAACCAGAGCAGTTTAATTCGGCAAAACAAACTGCACCCAGAACAACAAAATACGGGTTGAAATAACCTGTCGCAAACCAGTCTGAAGTGCACAAACACATTACAACAAATAATTCCACACAAAGACATGGGGGGGAACAGAGGGTTATATGCACGTCAAGTAATGAGGGAATGTAAATCACGTGTGCAGGAAAACAAGACAAAACAAATGGAAAATGAAAGGTGGATCGGCGATGGCTAGAAGACCGGTGACGTCGACCGCCTGCCCCCCGAACAAGGAGAGGAACTGACTTCGGCGGAAGTCGTGACAACTTGGAAGAGTTCCAGAGTTCGTTCACACACACCACGGAGGGGGTTTCTACCCGATACTTATACTGTAGCTAGAAAAGTGGGCAAAACACACACAACTATAATGCCCTGATAAAACAAAGGATAAATTAACAAAAATAGCCCATTGTAAACAGAGGCCAACGAACGGAATAGATCTACATCCCTTAACAAGGGATGAAGTAGCATTTAGCATTATACTGCAAACAATTGTCTACTCTTGAACTTCAATGGCTCATACATTTGTTAGAAAATTGTCATTTAACTATTTTTGTTCTTGCAAATCACCCAAAATGCTGCCACCAATGCACACCCTGGCAGCAACAACAACAAAGTAATAAACAACAACAACAGATGATTCAGTTGGAACTTGGTAAACATGTGTTGGATAGTCATAGCCAGCTAGCTAACATAGCATCCCTCTGTTTTGAGTAGGCTAAACTAGCTGCATTTGCTAAACCAGGACATATTGGGTTTAAGGTAAGTGGTACGCTGTTCATCTAAAATGGTGTACAAATCTTTAATCAAGGACAATATGATTACATTTAACATGATCACTTAGTACGGACTGTTCAATGTGACCTCACCTGGGATTTGAACTCACAACTATTGGATTTGGGGTATGCTGATATATGAGATGCCAAAGTGCCTTCATGTGCTCTATAATTGTTATAATTATAGCACATACAAAAAATTATAATTTCCAGACTTTTCTACCCAAGATACTTTTTTTTATGGACAAATCTCCTGTTGTGCTCCAGAATCAGGTAGCACAGATGTCAAGGTTCTGGAAGGGAATGGAGAATGTTTGGCCTGGACTAACACACAGCGCTGACAGTACTTCCTGTGGAAATCACACAAAGCATCCTTCAGGCAGCAAGTTCATTTCATGGCTTCATCTATTACCACACTGTCATTGTTAATTGTCTTATTTTTTTATATATATTTTTTTACCTCTGCAGGATTCTCCAAAATGGCCCTATCGAATGTGACAGGAGGAAGAGCATTAAGCATCTGACAAGATGATATCTAAGTTCAATGTCCTACTCCTCTTCTGATTTATCCCTGCAGCAGATCCTTTTCCTTTCTGTCATAAAGACCTCTATAAATCAGTGGTGCCTATGGAAGCGCTGCATTACAGGCTCCTTGGATTTGTATCCCCTGTGTTAGCTATTAGGAAGCCGTTACTGCCACATGTTCTTCCTAACAAACAAACAAAATGATCAAATCTAATACCAGCAAGATTAAGGAGACTATGAGAAAACGAATTAGCAACGATTCAACATGAGCCCCTATCTAAACAATATATGGTAAACGAAATACCAACCCCATAATCCATTGCTGTGTCATTGGTATAAATCTGTGATACATGTGATATTTCTTCTAAAGTAAAAGGGAACAGTAACTGCTCCATCTCCTAAAGGCCCTGGGACTAGCTGGCTATAAACTCACTCAAGTGTGATGGCGGTTATACTGTGTTTTACCAGACCTTTGCTCCTCTCCCCTTAGAAGACAAACTGCCATGGTTTGAGCTGAAATGATTTCAAATAGATTTTCCAAAATGTCTGTCACTAGATTGCTTCCATACATTATTTCTCTTGAATGGGCAGAAAAATAGAGGGTGTAAATCAACAAATGAATCACAACAGCCGCTTTACCAGATGGAAACAATAAAAGCTTTCCTTCAGTGTGTGTGTGTGTGTGTGTGTGTGTGTGTGTGTGTGTGTGTGTGTGTGTGTGTGTGTGTGTGTGTGTGTGTGTGTGTGTGTGTGTGTGTGTGTGTGTGTGTGTGTGTGTGTGTGTGTGTGTGTGTGTGTGTTATAGCTTTATAAATCATCAGAGACCGTTATGGGGTTTGGAGGGTCCTGTCTATTCTATTTTACATGTCTCACTCACCTTGGGACACAGTTGAGCTAGGATAGCTGCTTGCCATGGGTAAGTGCTCCTTTGCAATACTGTACTTAACAATGGCATACTGTAATGTGCACTGTACTGGTATTTCTGTCATTAGATGTGAACAACATGTACAATCCATTTATTAAAGAAAAATAATTCCAATCCGATGTGCCTTTATTTCACATTTAGGATGGAAACAATGAATTATATTTTTTCCACAATTCACAATTTGATTATTTGACAATGTGCTTTGCGTATCCCTCGACAATATTTTTCAGGAACTTGAGTTTGAATCAGGATAGGCGAAAAATTTTACATTTCAAACAACAGCTTTTGTAATTTCAGTCCCAGACACGGTGGCTACAAACTCTTGATGGGGTGTTCCATTAAAGAGAGCAGCTGTACAGATTAACACACTGTGCTGCAATTCAGCATGGTAGTCATGTACATGTGCAACATTGACCTGCATGACTCAATCCATCTCTGTTTGTTGCAGACAGATTTTATGAGATAAAGATATAGAGAAGAAGTGCCACAAATGTGCAGAAATTGTGCTGAATTGTACCAACAGATAAATTTAAGAGCTGCTTCCCTGATTTTCATTTCCCAAATGAAAGAATTACAGCTTGTTATTGTTCTTTATCACCACAGTGTCATTTAGAGCAGCAGGTAGCCTAGTGGATAAGAGCATTGGTCTCGTAACTGAATGACGGCTGGTTCAAATCCCCAAGCCGACTATGGGACAATCCTGTAGATGTGCACTGGTATAAGAATGTCTGCTAAAATGTAAACATACAAGTGACACCTTTCAGGTAATCAGGAACCAATATAATTGAGTCCATTGCTTGTGTCCTTGACCTTTGGTTGAACTGCTTCAAGTATAATGTCGAATGTAAAAAACAGGCCACTGTATTGATTGAACTTGTTAAACATTTAAACGGTGGTCTGTAATGTGACTTTGCTTCTACCTGCACACACTGTACTGTACAGTACTGCTCTGAACATGTAAACACTGTAGTGTTTATTACTACAGTGTGATGGCCCCAAGACAACATTCATGAAGGTAATTATGTCAATAAAGCTTCAATGGGGAAACAATTTAATGTTGTTGTCTTCATGGACATTAACTCTGTGCTGCCTTGCTACTAATTGCTATGAATACTTGCCAGGTAGTCCTTTACAGACATTGCCAACCATATTTAATAATTTAACAGTCTTTGAGGCCATAATGCTCATCAGTTATTAATCATAAATGCATTTTGCTGAATAAATAAAGCTTATGATTAATGATGGAACTTGTAATTGGGCTGTGAGAGTATTACTCTGGGGAGAGCCTCCACTCCACATTCAATAAATACCTCACTGAAACAGGAACTCTTGTCATGATAGTCAATTCATAGCCAGCCTACTGTCCTACAAAGGCTAAGTGCAGTAACAACAATTTTGGTCAACGTTTTTTGATCTGTTGTAATGGCCTGGTGTAAAATCTGACAAATGTGGTATTTCTTTTTCCCAAATATAGTATTGTAACGACCCTGGGTTTATAACCGCGGAAATCGACTCTGGCGCACGAGCATGTTGGACTTCGGGCTAGAAGGTCGAGGGTTCGAGACCTGCTCCCTGCTGTTTCATTACAGTATATCATGAACCACCAAAATTTACTTGGAAGTTAGATTTTGCAGTTAATTATTTTATGTAGATACTGCATTGAAACGGAACTAACATTACTCACAGTGTGTTGACACAAGTATCTAGCTAGCTGGCTAGCTATCGTTAACATGCTGCGTGTCTCACGTAATACTCTTGGGTAACGGATAACGTTAGTTGGTTGGCCCAACAAAATACCAGCTAACGTTTGCTATGCTAACACTAGCTAACTACCTATGCTAAATCATCCAGAATTAATTTACCCAAAAAAGCAAAACAAGTTGAATGGAAAACGTACTTTCTCTCTCATGTGTTTATATTTTTGATCTACAACGCTTTGTTTCTTATGCAGCAATCTTTCATGTTTGTATTTTGCACACTGACATTCTCCACGACTTTCATTGCGCACTGTTACATGTCAGGTAGTTGTTATTTCAAACGTTGTGCAGATGGGCAGATCTTGACATGATGCCTTGATTCCTGGGATAAATAAATAATTGCACCAATGCATCCCACCCAAAATGAGGAATGTTCCTCAACAGTGAAAGCCTTGCAAGGTTGTATGATGGAATAAGGGTTTGTTTTATGACCATTTTAAGTGCATTTATAAACCATTATTCAACCAAGCTTAATAGGCTTACAATTTGACAAGCCCGAATGACTCACAATTTCAACCATAACTTTTTATTAATGTGTCTAAAAATGCTAATCGATTGTTAAACGAATTGACATTGTCAAATGCATCGTTAAATTGTTTAACAATTTAAAGTATTCATTGATGTGAACCGTTTGTGAAGCCGTTTTTGCCATTGGGCCTGAGCATCAGACTCCAGACCCCTTTATTGCAGAATTGTGTCAATGAGGTGGTCGGTTTTCAATTCGGTAACAATTATGTGATTTGTGCAGGCTGAAATATGGTGCGTTGGGATGCTATCAGAAACGTTATTTGTAACAAGCATGGTAACAAGCAATCGTTGTGACACCCCAGTAATTGCAGACTGCAATTACCACCAATTAATTAAATGTTGTTATTACAGTGTAGCTATGAATTATTATAATTAATTACAGTACTTGTTACAGTAATATCGACCCCTTAAAATGAAGTGTTACCCTTTTTTGCCCTTCACTTTATTAACAGAAGTTCCACGCTAAACAGAATCAAGATGTTCTGTCTTACCTTCACTACCGACCGTTTCAGAACGAAGTTAACTACAAATACAAAGTTGCAAAAGTATTTGCAATTGTTACAAACAAGTGAAGAATACAATTATGCTTCAAATGAAAACCGAGATTACTTCATTAAAAGATATATAGGCTATTTCAATCATATTTCATGTTCAATCAACTGAGTTCCATTTTGCGACTATAGTCTACTGTCTGTAATTGTTTTGTCTCAATGTGCTTCATGATGTGTGACAACATGTGCGCAATGATGTGGCAAATCTGTGATTCAGTGCATTATTATTGGGTAAAGCATAAACTAATAAGCCGCATCAAACGCCTATTTGCATTCATAGGTGGTAATATCTCGTTAAGAGCTGATCCGTCGTCAGTATTGTGGAATAATTATAATATTAAAGTGAGATTTGAATGGAGAAAGCTGGTCCGAGAGCAGCGCTGCGTTTCTTTAGATAGCCTACGCTCAGTATCGATACATATCCTAACAACGCACTTAGCGAGAGTTCTCGCCACATGCTTGTTTGGGAAACACTTATAAAGTTGTCTGGTAAATAAAGATACACCTGGTAAGATCATCGTAATGCTTTAAATCGCTGCTGGGAAACGAGGCCCTGAACATGTATTATTAAAACTGTGGAAATGCATTCCAGTAGTCCAGGGCCGGTTTCCCGATAGAGATGGAATAGCCTTTCCTACAACAGTAACATGCGTTCCCCAAAACACAAGTTAGAGAGAACGGTCGATGCGTCGTGTTTCGATACTGATACGATCGGGAAAAAGGGCGCGCTGCTCTCGGATCAGTGTTGTCCATTCAAATCTTATCTTAACATTAAAATTATTTCACAATACTGACGAAGGATCAGCTCCCTGAGATATTGCTACCTTTGTCTGTAAATAGGCCTGAACTTCGATGAACTTCGCCTTATTAAGAAGCTTTTGGAAAACCAAGCTCTTGGACATGCAAGCCCTTGGACATGCAACTCTAGTCATTGGGGCCGGAGTGGTGTCACACTTTCCCCCCATCCCTAGCAAACACAACTGATTAAGAGACAATTTATGCTCGATCCGAAAATGTGGTTGGAGGCGCGGTATAGATGGTGGGAAGAAATTGCTGTGCCTTGGACAGCACGCAGAGGCCAAATTGAGATCAGTTACACATGGCCATGCGCCTCTCAAATGTTGTGACAGTGCAGAGGGCTCCCTCCATACAGCTCCGCATTGACATGATTGGTTGGCGGTAGGTGAGGGTGCGAGGTTTTGTATAAACACAGACTCACTTCCTTGACAACTTCCTTCAGAACAACTCTGCACTGCTCGGTGAAGCACAAGAAGTGTGAATGCCCTGTCAACAATCAGGTACCCCACAGGACTGGAGTTTTCCATCCTGTAGCCTACAGTAGACACTAGACAGGGACACAATTGCATGGGCTAGTTTGGACCGGTAAATCTGACTTATTCTTATGACTTGCCTAGTTAAATAAAGGTTACATATATTTTTTTAAATAAATAAAAAATAATAATGTGGACAAGACTTTGGCGTACTGGACAATGTTTGGCTCTCAATTATTGTTAAATGTGTCAGTGCGTGCAACATCCTACCCGAAAATCACTCCCCTGCTCCAGGCATCCATGCGTGCATGTAGGTAATGTTGGCATGATGTTTTTAAAAGCTATTATTCTGCACTTACCTTATCACAAAAACACCTACTCCGTACACCTATTCCAGAGTTTGTAATAATTGTACACCGTGAATAGGGGGGATCGGGAGCCTTGCTAATGCAATTATTAAAGCACCCGTGTGTTTGTGTGAACTTCATGTGATATCATGCTTAATATTTGCATCAAAAGGCACAACTGCAAAGCATAGCTAATCGCAGTGGTGTAAAGTACTTAAGTAAAAATGATTTCAAGTACTATTTAAGTCGTTTTTTAGGGTATCTGTTTACTATTTATATTTTTGACAACTTATACTTTTATTTTACTACATTCCTAAAGAAAATAATTCACTTTTTACTCCATACATTTTCCCTGACACCCAGAGATACTCATTACATTTTTGAATGCTTAGGAGGACAGGAAAAGGGTAAAATTCATACAATTATCAAGTGAACATCCCTGGTCATCCCTACTGCCTCTGATCTGGCAGACTCACTAAACACACATGCTTCGTTTGTAAATTATGTCTGAGTGTTGGAGTGTGCCCCTGGTTTTCTGTGAAAAATAAAATAAAAAGTAAGTGGTGCCATCTGGTTTCCTTATTATAAGGAATTTTAAATGATTTGTACTTTTACTTTTACATTTGATACTTACATATATTTTTTAGCAATTACATTTACTTTTGATACTTAAGTATATTTAAAACCCAAATACTTTTAGGCTTTTACTCAAGTAGTATTTTACTGGTATTTTACTTTTACTTGAGTCATTTTCTATTAAGGTGTCTTGACTTTTTACCTCAAGTATGACAATATAGTTGCTAAGTTACAAAATGATCTCGGGGCCTTACTCTGCATGGTGCACACTTTAAAAAAAATATGACGGGGAGAACTGTGAAAACTCAAGCCATCTATGTCTAACTACTGATTTTACACAGAAGATCTGAGTGATGAAAGGCTTTTTGATATATCTCCCTGCTTCACCAAGTCCCTTGGAGTGTTGAGAGATAAAAAAAAACTGTCAATATACATCCCTTCCTATCAGCACTTAGTGGAACATAATGGTGTAGACTTGTTAGTCAAGTGTTGTGATATTTAATGGTAAATGGGCTCATGAAATAACGATTGCTTGCCGTACATTTCTTTGCCTAATTAATGATTGAATCCCAGTAGTAAGGGGCCAGCTGTGACACGGTGAGCCTTAGCAATAAATACCAAACTGATGGGGTAACCTCACCAAGCTTAGAACCATCGCTGGCCCCTTTCACCTGTCACCCAGACAGTCAGGGAGTGAGCAATAGCAACCCTCCAAGGACTACCCTGCTTAGCGGTTTCTGCCTTGTTAGCAATCTATAATGGTGATCAAAACGTAAACAGTGGAGAATCAAGACAACTGTCTGCCCACTACCTAATTGGCCTATTGTTCTATTTCTGATAAATGGTTCATGACTATTAAAGTTTTTGGGATTTCAGCTCCTTATTAACAGGCCACAGTAACTACATTTAACAACCAACAGATACCGGGGTCTCAAAAGGAGATGGGGAGAATTTAAAAAAAAATAATATCAATAAAGGCCAATGATTAGTTTGACAGAGGGTTCCAAGCTAACTGTGTGTTCTGTCTGAGCTAACTTGAAGGGAATAACACTGGCAAATTAGCATAACTCTGTATTCACACTCCATGGAGGTGGCCAGCAAACATCTGTTATGTTAGAAATTCAAATAGAATTCCTGTTAGTAACACTGGCTGTGGTTGTATAATCAGCCATTCTTCTCTGGTCATTTTGAAGCCACTAACAATGCCCCAGTGACTGGTGGAACGCCTCCCTCTGGGCTTTCCAATCAGATCTGGCCCCATGTGGACCTGGTCCTAACAACAGGCAAGTTAAAGTGGACTCTATGAGGGGGGCTTGGCTTTGTGCTGCCCAGGCTCATTCTCCTCAGACAAGACACTCTGCTGGAGATGGGCAAACATTTTTTTATTTAAATATATATATATTTTTATATATACAGCAGATGAATGAATTCTAAAACACAAGCGAGTGGATTTTTCACATGCTGGCATACAGCCACTTATTCTGCTGCTCACCATGTGGTTTAATGTCCCATGCTAACCAGAGGTTCCTTTCAGGGTTGGTTGAATGTTTAGGAAGAAGTGATTTATGCCATACATTCTCTGTCAAAACTGAATATCTGCATGAAATCAGACAGGACAGAGAAGAGTTTGTAAGTCGCTCTGGATAAGAGCGTCTGCTAAATGACTTAAATGTAAAATGTAAATGTAAGAGGGGTTTCCTATTGCGTTGAAAATGTTTAATAAACCATCTCAACTAAACACACTGGACCCAATAGCTACTTTTACATTAACTATTACCTACACTGCACTCATGGAACACCAATATTGAGCTTTATTAGTTAACTTAGGGCTGGATTCAATCCGTATTCGCGGAAGATCCGCATTAAAATGTAAAGGCAATTTCCAAGTGAGCCGACATATGCTGTGTTTATAATGAATGCAGTCTGCGTGAATGCTGGAACATTGCCTGTAAATTTCTATAAAGCTATAATGCGGATCTTCCGCTATACAGATTTAATTGAGCCCTTATATATATTTATTTTTGTCAGGAAAAACTTACTTGAAACGTACAGTACTCCTCTGTCATGACCTGCTGATTTATGACAAAACCAGTGAAGTAACATGTTACATCTATGATACTATTGGCCAAAACAACTTTACAATATTAACTCTATGTAAAGCCCTGTAGAGGTTTCCTGTTGTCTTAGAGTAGGTATGACAGCCGTGTGTAAAGATCCTTTCCTGGCTGGTGTCTGATTTCAAGACTCATCATGTGCACCATACACACAGGTTGGAGCATGTGACCTAGACAGCCCTGGTGTTCTCAGAAAGATCATGCTGAAGAGGATCTCTTTGACCTCATCTAGACCTGACATTTAAATGCAAGCTTGTTTATCCTAAAACGGAGGTTGCCTTTAAATGTCTCGATGCGCAAAATAAACATTTTGTTTACTGATATTATTCAGGTTGGGCTGACCACCTATTGTGGTGGACTAGGCCTATCCAGTTGTGTTACTGATATTATTCTGGTGTGTTTTACCACCTATTGTGGTGGACTAGGCCTATCCAGTTGTGTTACTGATGTTATTCTGGTGTGTTTTACCACCTCTGGAGGTGGACTAGGCCTATCCAGTTGTGGTACTGATGTTATTCTGGTGTGTTTTACCACCTATTGTGGTGGACTAGGCCTATTCAGTTGTGTTACTAATATTATTCTGGTGTATTTTACCACTTCTGGAGGTGGACTAGGCCTATCCAGTTGTGTTACTAATATCTATTCAGTTTTGCAATTATCTTGATTTGGCTAACTTCCACTTTCTTGTTAATTTCAAAGGACTGTTATAATAACTTTAATTTGTTGCTCCAACTTTTGCCAAGTCTATGTTAATGATCATAAAGTAGAATCCATTATCCTATATGAGAGACAACGAGCCTGGGTTTATTATTGAAATTGAGAAAATTGAGAACTTGCATCGCAGTGCTTGAGGCGTCACTACAGACCCGGGTTCGATCCCAGGCTGGCTGTGACCGGGAGACCCATGAGGCGGCAAAAAAAATTGGCCCAGTGTCCTCCGGGTTAGGAGAGGGGTTGACCGGACAGGATTTGCTTGTCCCATCGCGCTCTAGCAACTCCTTGTGGCGGGCCCGGGCGTCTGCAAGCAGACTTCGGTCGCCAGCTGGACGGTGTTTCCTCTGACACATTGGTGCGACTGGCTTCCAGGTTAAAAGAGGAGTGTGTCAAAAAGCAGTGCGGCTTGGCAGGGTCGTGTTTCAGAGCACGCATGGCTCTTGACCTTCGTTTATCCCGAGTCCGTAGGGAGTTGCAGCGATGGGACAAGACTGTAACTACCAATTGGATACCACAAAAAAGAAAAGGAGAACTTCAGGGAACATTTATAATATATATATTTTTTGTAACCCAAGAAAATCAAAGCAAAGCATATGGACCATCAAATTAAAAAACAACATAAATAGCAATGCCATTGAAAAGGTATTTAACAGTTTAATTTTAATCAGGCAGGACAATATAATTCAATTTGGAGATCATAGAATGTCGGAGGGCAGATTAAATAAAGACTATTGTTTTCAGTTTGGTGTCAATGCACTAATTCTTTAAGCAATACTACCCTTGCTAACCGCCACCACTCATGCGAGACTGCCTTTATGACTTACAACAGCGTTGTGACCTTCTCTATTATAATTTAAGCGTATTATTCCCCGTAGTGGAATGTCAAGTTTGATCAGGGCAGGGGCGTTACCTCTGCTTGTAGTGTCCTGATCTCAGCTGTTCACAGAAGGAGGCGTGGCCAGTCAAATGAACTCCAAGTTCACCTGGAAACCACACTGATGATGTCAGCATGTTGCTATACGATGTTTCTACTGCAGTTGCCGACTATCTGAAAGGGTTTGAGCGTGCACTGAAATATGGATTACAGCAAGTGGACGGGCAATTCATCTAGTGTAATTAGATCAACCTAACCCTGGAAAATGTTCTCTTGTAGATCTCTTGCTATAACCCATCAAAATCTAAATGAATATTGGGAAGCTGTAAAAAAAAATCTGTGCTTGTAACGGAAAATTTACAGTATGTACATTTTTTATCACACTCTAAATCGGGTTAAGTATTTATTTTGTCTAAACTAAGGCTTTCCTCTCAAATGTAAATGTATTTCATACAATTTCATAGCCATTAAGAAACAACATATGTTTGGTGCACTCTGTTGCATTCAACAGATTTTGGTGGCAGTATACATGATTGGTGACTCCATGGCTGTGATATGGCTTCTGCTTTCTGCTCTCCTTCACTCTGGGACGGCCATTGTAGAAATGTATTTGATAGGTTTTGTTTATCTTTCTTAATTCATTGCAGTCTGGTTCCTCTTTGATGCAGTTCTCTTGTCCCCCAAACAATTGAAGTGTAGACAATGGAGGCATAATGATATATCTATGTACCCACCATCTGGAAGAGAAGCTGCATCTGTAGGCCGTCATTGTGAATAAGAATTTGTTCTTAACTGATTTGCCGAGTTAAATAAAGGTTAAATAAATAAATAAAATAAATAAATCTGTACAATATGCTGGAGCGGAGAGCCTCGGTAATCCGGGGGCAGGGAGCCTCGGTAATCTGGAGCAAGGAGCCTCTGTAATCTGGAGCAAGGAGCCTCTGTAATTTTGATCGGGGAGCCTCGGTAATCTGTAGCGGGGAGGCTCTGTAATCTGTAGCGGGGAGCCTCGGTAATCTGTAGCGGGGCGCCTCAGTAATCTGGAGCGGGGAGCCTTGGTAATCTGTAGCGGGGCGCCTCAGTAATCTGGAGCGGGGAGCCTCGGTAATCTGGAGTCGGGAGCATCAGTAATATGGAGTGGGGAGCATCAGTAAACTGGATAAGGGAGCCTCAGTAATCTGGAGTGGGGAGCCTCTATAATCTGGAGTGGGAAGCTTCGGTAACGTGGAGCGGGGAGCCTCGGTAATCTGGAGCGGGGAGCCTCAGTAATCTGGAGCCTCAGTAATCTGGAATGGGGAGCCTGAGTAATCTGGAATGGGGAACCTCAGTAATTTTGGAGCAAGGAGCCTCAGTAATCATGAGCGGTGAGCCTTGGTAATCTGGAGTGTGGAGCCTTGGGAATCTGGGGCAGGGTACCTCGGTAATCTGGAGCCTCAGTAATCTGGAGTGGGGAGCCTCAGTAACCTGGAATGGGGAGCCTCTGTAATTTGGAGCAGGGAGCCTCTGTAATCATGAGCGGGGAGCCTTGGTAATCTGGAGTGGGGAGCCTCGGTAATCTGGAACGGGGAGCCTCGGTAATCTGGAGTGGGGTGTAATCTGGATTGAGGAGCCTCTGTAATCTGGAGTGGTGAGCCTCATTAATCTGGAGCCGGTAGCCTCGGTAATCTAGAGCGGGAGCCTCGGTAATCTGGAGTGGGGAGCATCAGTAATATGGAGTGGGGAGCCTTGCTAATCTGGAGCCACAGTAATCTCGATGGGGGAGCCTCAGTAATCTGTAGTGGGGAGCCTCTTTAATCTGGGGTGGGGAGCCTCGGGAAATCTGGAGTGTGGAGCCTCTGTAATCTGGAGTGGGGAGCCTCGGAAATCTGGAGCTGGGAGCCTCTGTAATCTGGAACCTCAGTAATCTGGAGTGGGGAGCCTCGGAAAGCTGGAACCTAAATAATCTGCAGTGGGGAGCCTTGGTAATCTGGAGTGGGGAGCCTTGGTAATCTGGAGTGGGGATCCTCTGTAATCTGGAGCGGGGAGCCTCGGTAATCTGGAGCCTCACTAATCTGGAGCTGGGAGCCTCCAGTAGTCTGGAGGGAGCCTCAGTAATCTGCATAATAAACAGAGGATTTATCTCAGTCTAGTTTGATCACAAGCAATCGATGCACTTCATTCCCTCACTCTGACTGGTTAGAAAAAGCAACAAAGTTTCAGTACGCCTGCCTGCTGTATCCTCCAGACATGTGGGGGTCACAGTGTAGTGCCGAGATGTTGATTTAGCTTGGAGCTACACATTTACACTGCACTCAATTTCATATTCATGACAACCATAATTAGGACACTCTGGGTTATCATTTTGCAGGAGGACTTTGCTCATGTAATGTTAGATACATCATCATAGGAGGACACAAGGCAACATCAGCGTTCAGCACCGTGCCAGACCTTTCAGGGGACAGGTTCTCAAAATGAACATAGGGCTGCCCTTGGCAGTACTGTTAATATTTAAACTAGGCAGCTAGCTACACACACTAGCCTGGTGACCACATTTCTCAAGCCATGCATGTTTTGGATACCGGGCTTGTGCAATCACTGTACCTGACAGACTGGGAAAAAGGCAACAGGGTGTGCTCGAGCTTCATACAGGGCAGAACAACAGGCACAACCAACGGACGGGGTGGTGGGGTGGCGAACTTGACAACGACTGTGTTGTCAAGTGTGTTGGTGGCTTTCGAACAACAATTACAAAAAATCTAAACAACCAAAATTATACCACCCCCTGAAGGGCACTTTGGAGACAGGAAGGGCAAAGGGGCATGTGCTCTGCACAGGTAGAGCCCTATCTATGCACGTACCTGTAGCATTACACACTGACATGTGGTGGACCTAGTTTGGCAGGTTCTTACCTCATAATCAATAGCGTCCCACCAGATAGACTAGAGGATTGGTAACCATCAGATAGTTTAGAGCAGTGGTTCCCAAACTTTTTATAGTCCCGTTCCCCTTCAAACATTCAACCTCCTGCTGCCGTACCCCCTCTAGCACCAGGGTCAGTGCACTCTCAAATGTTGTTTTTTTGGCCATCATTGTAAGCCTGCCACACAGACACTAGACGATACCTTTATTAAACATAAGAATGAGTGTGAGTTTTTGTCACAACCCGGCTCGTGGGAAGTGACAAAGAGCTCTTATAGGACCAGAGCACAAATAATAATATAATAATAATCAATAATTTCGCTCTTTACTTAGCCATTTTACATATAAAATCTTATTTGTTCAGCAAAAATTGTGAATAATTCACCCCAGGTTAATGAGAACAGTGTGCCTGTGTTGTATTGGAGAGAGTCTCAGTCTTAAATAATTTTCCACACACAGTCTGTGCCTGTATTTCGTTTTCATGCTAGTGAGGGCCGAGAATCCACTCTCACATAGGTATGTAGTTGCAAAGGGAATCAGGGTCTTAACAGAATGATTTGGCATGGCAAGAAACTCTGAGCGCACCCCTATCCAAAAATCTGGCAGTGGCTTCTGATTAAATAAAATTTTCACAGAACTGCTTGTTGCAATTTCGATGAGGCTCTCTTGTTCCGATATCTGTAAGTGGACTGGAGGCAGGGCATGGAAGGGATAACGAATCCAGTTGTTTATGTCGTCCGTTTCGGGAAAGTACCTGCATAATTACGCACCCAACTCACTCAGGTGCTTGCTACATCACATTTGACATTGTCCGTAAGCTTGAGTTCATTTGCACACAAAAAAATCATACAATGATGGAAAGACCTGTGTTTTGTCCTTGTTAATGCAGACAGAAAAGAGCTCTAAAAAACCTGAATAAAACCCGTTAGTTGACATGGGCTAGTTGATCTGGAACTTTCTAACAAGTTATACAGCATAGCTCTCTAAGGTATGCAATGACTAACATGATTGAGAAAATGATGATGCACTACCCAATTTCGAAATTGCACCTTGTGCATTCTACTAGTACAACTTTCAAGAGTAAGTTTAAAGTCGGACTGAGTTCCTTAAAAAAACCCCACAAAAAACAGCGCCTCTCGCCTCTGCAGACCTATAGTCAGATACTAAGAGGGGAAGAAAATCCTTTTTGTTTTTATGATTTTTCTCACATCTTCATTTGGTTCTTTTTCAGGAATGAGGAATGTGGAGGAATGTGGAATAAGGCACAGCTTTTGATGACACACCCAACAAGTAGAACACATTTTACCTCTGAAAGAATAAATAATAGAAATACTAATATTAATGTAAGGTATGTGTGCTATCTTATCTTGTACATAGCTGTGTACAAGTGTTTTAGCACTGTCCAGTGTTTTAGTAGCCTGAATATTACATCTGTGTTTTAGTAGCCTGAATATTACATCTGTGTTTTAGTAGCCTGAATATTACATCTGTGTTTTAGTAGCCTGAAAATTACATCCGTGTTTTAGTAGCCTGAATATTACATCTGTGTTTTAGTAGCCTGAATATTACATCTGTGTTTTAGTAGCCTGAAAATTACATCCGTGTTTTAGTAGCCTGAATATTACATCTGTGTTTTAGTAGCCTGAATATTACATCTGTGTTTTAGTAGCCTGAAAATTACATCTGTGTTTTAGTAGCCTGAATATTACATCTGTGTTTTAGTAGCCTGAAAATTACATCCGTGTTTTAGTAGCCTGAATATTACATCCGTGTTTTAGTAGCCTGAATATTACATCCGTGTTTTAGTAGCCTGAATATTACATCCGTGTTTTAGTAGCCTGAATATTACATCCGTGTTTTAGTAGCCTGAATATTACATCTGTGTTTTAGTAGCCTGAATATTACATCCGTGTTTTAGTAGCCTGAAAATTACATCCGTGTTTTAGTAGCCTGAAAATTACATCCGTGTTTTAGTAGCCTGAATATTACATCCGTGTTTTAGTAGCCTGAATATTACATCCGTGTTTTAGTAGCCTGAATATTACATCTGTGTTTTAGTAGCCTGAAAATTACATCTGTGTTTTAGTAGCCTGAATATTACATCCGTGTTTTAGTAGCCTGAATATTACATCTGTGTTTTAGTAGCCTGAATATTACATCTGTGTTTTAGTAGCCTGAAAATTACATCCGTGTTTTAGTAGCCTGAATATTACATCTGTGTTTTAGTAGCCTGAAAATTACATCCGTGTTTTAGTAGCCTGAATATTACATCTGTGTTTTAGTAGCCTGAATATTACATCTGTGTTTTAGTAGCCTGAAAATTACATCCGTGTTTTAGTAGCCTGAATATTACATCTGTGTTTTAGTAGCCTGAAAATTACATCCGTGTTTTAGTAGCCTGAATATTACATCCGTGTTTTAGTAGCCTGAATATTACATCCGTGTTTTAGTAGCCTGAATATTACATCTGTGTTTTAGTAGCCTGAATATTACATCCGTGTTTTAGTAGCCTGAATATTACATCTGTGTTTTAGTAGCCTGAATATTACATCTGTGTTTTAGTAGCCTGAATATTACATCCGTGTTTTAGTAGCCTGAATATTACATCTGTGTTTTAGTAGCCTGAATATTACATCTGTGTTTTAGTAGCCTGAATATTACATCCGTGTTTTAGTAGCCTGAATATTACATCCGTGTTTTAGTAGCCTGAATATTACATCCGTGTTTTAGTAGCCTGAATATTGTGTAGGTCTGAAAGATGGAGTATGGAAAGTATTGATAAACAATCTCAACAGCGTTCCCAAGACCCGGAATACACCTAATTAAACATGCATGACGTTTATCTCCCAGCTGCTGAAATGGGAAAATGCACAAGGCAGGTGCGTTGAGCTCCCAGTGAGGCCATCCAGGGAATGATATAGAAGTGCAGGAGTGACAGCTATCCAGGTGCTTATTGAGATATCAGAATCAGTCACTGTGAGTTTAATGTATCTTCTAGGGTTTTTAATGTTGTCACTCTCTGAGCAGTACATCAGACAATTAACTAGAAATGTTTGTTTATTGAGCAGTCGCCTTATCAACCTGCAAAACAGCAAGTACATCTGAGAATGCTAACTTAACTAACTCCGGTAGGCTACATTTTGAAAGCGCCCTAATGCATACTAAATGTTACAAATATGAATACGTTTTCGGTAAGTGCATTAGTGTTCCAGTTTAACCTTAACTGCTGTTACATATAGTTATGACAGTGTTATAGTAGGACACGTTTCCCAATTCTCCCAAGCCTCCCTGTCAGTACCGTGGGTTTTCTACTCAGAATGCATTGAGACCAGTGACAACATGTTTGGATCTCCCCATAAAGCACAACCATCGAGAATTGGCTTGTGGAGAGCTCATCCTATACAGGTTCATGTTTTTTCCATCATGCTCCTTCTTCTGGAAGCACCTCTGCAGAGTGGTCACTAGCTGGCACGCGCCACAAAGCCATACAATCTGATTTTAAACCTAACCCTTACCTTAATCTCCACCCGGCACAGCCAGAAGAGGACTGGCCACCCCTCATAGCCTGGTTCCTCTCTAGGTTTCTTCCTAGGTTTTGGCCTTTCTAGGGAGTTTTTCCTAGCAGCCGTGCTTCTACACCTGCATTGCTTGCTGTTTGGGGTTTTAGGCTGGGTTTCTGTACAGCACTTCGAGATATTAGCTGATGTACGAAGGGCTATATAAAATAAACTTGATTTGATTTGATTTAACCTTAACCACAATGCAAACCCCAATGCTTAACCCTAACCTTAAATGAAGACCAAAAGTAAATTTTTGTTTTCATGAATTTTTACCGTATATATAGCCTGTTTTTACATGCAGCTGGGTCATCTAGTGGAAATCATCCCGATCCGCCTCCAGGGCAAGATTCATGACAATAAACGTCAAATTGCTTATCATACAATGCCAATTGCTTGATATGAAAGGCCTGCTTTCCTGTGGAATTCTGGAGAGCCCTGCACAACTTTGAATCAGCCAGTGTGTCTCCATCTGTGTCTTACATGCTGTAAAATGTTATCGAGATTTACAGGAAGGTTTTCATCTTAGACTCCATCCCAGGCACCATCTCATAAACAAGCAATGTTTGCTTGAGGTTAAATTATACTCTGAGGTCCTGATTTACAATGCTGTCAAGGATCCATTTGTTGTTCCAGTTCTGCAGCGCCTCTGTGATTGGTCAACCGTGTGTTCCAAATTTGGGCTCAGCTCTTCAATTTAGGAGCCTGAGGATTTCTAAATGAACAAATGCATAAATAATGGTGGCTTTATTCAGAGTTAATAGATCAAGAGAAATTAACTTTTCACAGATTCTAATGGCTCTTAGATTTAAGTAAACCCCCAGACTCCTCTTGATTTGATGGTAAAAGCCTAGCCAGCGCCAATCTTATTTTCCTGCCTTTTTAAAGGGAACTCATTGGGGTATTGGTTCACCACATGGATTCCTAAGAGATCTGATTAAAGGGAAATCCCTCAATGTTTTACCCTCACTTTTTCCACTAATGAATTAGTTGCACATTGCAAATGCCTATACTCGCCTCACATCCCCATTACTTGTCACAGGAGGTAGAGACCTGTCTCTGAAGGCAGGGATAGATGCTGAAAAGACAAATTGTATATATGTTTTAATCCCTTTGTGACATTCCTCATATTAACGATGTGTTCTATTCCATAAGGCACAGTGGTTCTACATCCCCACCCAATCAGCTCCATGAGGTCAGTTGTTTTACAAAGTACAAGTTTTGAGTCAGCCGTAGCCAGACAGACTTCTCTAGAATGTTCTCATTTAACCAATCATGTCTTCTAGAAGAGGCTATAGATCTGGCACACAAAGATACGTTTGTTTAGGTGAACTGAGAGGAATTACTAAAATAACGGTGCATCTGCTAACTCAAGTTAGTTGAACTCTACTAACATTGCCAACTCTACTAAAAATATCTATATTTTCTGGGGTAATATGTAGGTGCGTTCCGACTCTAATTTCAGTCAGTCTTTTCCCAGTGCATTCTCCCTGGTCCTGTATGTTCATAATGTACATAAAAGGTAAATCTCTAAACTGGAGAAAAAAAAGATTGCACAAGCATTTGCCATTACTGCACACAGTGATTATTGGTCAGAATGAGCTATCTTTGTAAACCAACCAAGTTGAAATTTGAATTAGATAGTACATGTACAAGTAATATCTTAATTAATGATCAATGTCTAATCAATGATGACCACAGTCAGATTCAGAGGGGAAACATAATGTTTGCTGACTTGAAATAATGCATTTTACTCTCGAAGTAGGCCTATTGGATGAAGTAGTTTGGTCCCAAGACAAGGCCTATTGGATGAAGTAGTTTGGTCCCAAGACAAGGCCTATTGGATGAAGTAGTTTGGTCCCAAGACAATGCCTATTAGATGAAGTAGTTTGGTCCCAAGACAATGCCTATTGGATGAAGTAGTTTGGTCCCAAGACAAGGCCTATTGGATGAAGTAGTTTGGTCCCAAGACAATGCCTATTAGATGAAGTAGTTTGGTCCCAAGACAAGGCCTATTGGATGAAGTAGTTTGGTCCCAAGACAATGCCTATTAGATGAAGTAGTTTGGTCCCAAGACAAGGCCTATTGGATGAAGTAGTTTGGTCCCAAGACAAGGCCTATTGGATGAAGTAGTTTGGTCCCAAGACAATGCCTATTAGATGAAGTAGTTTGGTCCCAAGACAATGCCTATTGGATGAAGTAGTTTGGTCCCAAGACAAGGCCTATTGGATGAAGTAGTTTGGTCCCAAGACAAGGCCTATTAGATGAAGTAGTTTGGTCCCAAGACAATGCCTATTGGATGTAAGTAGTTTTTTGTTTGGATTTGAATAAACATGGACTCACAGTCACAACCCAAGCTGTTAGCGCTGGTGGTCCAAGCTCATATACCCGACTTCATTTGGCAGTATTTCTGGAGAAGAGCGAGCTCATTTTAAATTCATGACACACACATGTTCTTGGTGCATGACAGGAACTACTGTAGCTTGTATATTAACCAGTGAGTTAAGCTGTAATGATAGCATTATGTTCTATTAACGAACAACAAAAATCATGGATCATTTGCCGTATCAGGCTTGCTTAAAAAGTACCATTAATTTAATAGTTTCCTGAGAGTGGTGACAATTCATTGAGTGTTTTGGACAGTTTGTTTTTATACAGTTAGTTTTCTTTTAATGGCAATAATCACAGTTGCCTATACAGAAATGCCAAAGTGTTGGCTTGATACTTAGCTATTGGATTGTGCTTTCTGTTCAGGACATGACACACAGTGTACACAGGCCTGTTGTGGACAGTGACAGTCTGGGTGGGGCCCCTGAGTTCCTCAGAGGATTTCACAGAGCCTCTGCTTGGCATGAACGTAGCTATATTGAACTATGTATCCTCTCTTGTTTCAGTATACATTAAAGGAAAGGGGGATAACTAGTCAGTTGTACAACTGAATGCCTTGAACTGAAAATGTGTCTGGCGCTTTAAACCCTCTGAATAAGAGATGTGCGGGGGGGCTGCCTTAATCAACATCAGTGTCTTCGGCACCCAGGGAACAGTGGGCTAACTGCCTTGTTCAGGGGAAGAACGACAGATTTTCACCTTGTCAGCTCAAGGATTCAATCCAGCAACCCTTTCGGTTACTGGCCCATCGCTCTAACCACTAGGCTACCTTCCGCATCCATTAACCAATCTCTCTGTAGAGAGAGCTTACCCTTTGAAACGTCAAATCACAGAGATATACCTATATTTGGCTGGGTTTGCTTTAGTGGCAGATGAGGATCGAGGTCAAAGTTAAGCACCAACATGAATAGATGACCAATCCTCGAAAGCTTTTTGGCAACCAAAACAAATGCTATAGTTCAAATCTAATACACATCATGGTTAGCTTTCGTTTTGTTCAGCATTTAGAGGGTGGGTACTGAGGAGGCCTTGACATTGCCTGTTCAGATTATCGAGGCATTAAATTGTGCTCTCATTCACAGCTGCTGAGAAATGAGTTGGAGATTAAAGGCCCCTGATGTCAGTAATTACTGCTTCGGTTTTTACATGGTCATTTACGAACCATTAAGCTCTGCACCAAATGGACAGTAAAATAATAATGGAGGAGCCAACAGACAACGAATTAAGCGGGAATTAAATGTATGTTAGATGTATGTCCGTTGCTTATTTTATACAGTATTTTTTGCTCATCTTTATCAAGGGTGGCAATGATTTCAGAGGTGAATGTAGGTTAGAGGGCAAGCTTAGAAACAAGGAAGTAGATTTCCTATCAGATCAAAATTGGAAAATAAGATGTTCGGAGACGAACATGTTAAAGGATATCTTCACGTCTTATAGACTTCCCTTTAGACTTGTCACCTACCCTGAAAACGATTTATGTGGCCAGGAGAGACGGTCATCCATGCTTAAGATTTTTGTTTACAAAGCCACCACATCTTTAAAGGACAGTACAATTGTAACATGATTATTTGGTAGACTGCAGTGACTTCAACATGGCATTAGAAATACTAAGCACACTATTTTTGTCCATTGGTAACGTGCTAAAAAAATGGAAAGGTTTTGCTCATGTAGTCCGTCCACATTGTGTTTTGGGCCTTGATCCAATTAGGGGAGGTGGTTCCCAAAACACAGCACTTTGTGATATCAGCTGGTTAATCCTCTTCCCCTAGTGATTTCATTGGTTCATTCAGGAGGGTCTGTTGACATTCCCCCTGCCCTGTTAAAAAAGGCGACTGCATCTCAAGTGAAATGGAGTGTTTTTTTGCCCAGGCGGGGAGCCCCATGTGGCTGCTGGCTCCCAGAGGGCCTGTGATTTTCCTGCTTTAAGTGGCTACTGTCAACACTAATTCGTCTCACTTCTCCTCCGCCCCATCCAGAGGGGGACACACTCCTAAAGTTTTAATAAAATATCAGTCATAACACCCTGTTTGTTTTCTGGGGAGGACCCTGAAGTTTTAAAGCCACAAAGGCCATTAGATGCCAGGTAATGATTACGAGTCCAGAACAAAAGCACATCCCAATACCACATACTGTGTTACACAACACTGGAAGTGTATGTTTCCACTAGCAACCAGCAGCAGGCCATGTATCCACTAGCAACCAGCAGCAGGCCATGTATCCACTAGCAACCAGCAGCAGGCCATGTATCCACTAGCAACCAGCAGCAGGCCATGTTTCCACTAGCAACCAGCAGTAGGTTATGGCTCCACTAGCAACCAGCAGCAGGCCATGTATCCACTAGCAACCAGCAGCAGGCCATGTATCCACTAGCAACCAGCAGCAGGCCATGTATCCACTAGCAACCAGCAGCAGGTTATGGCTCCACTAGCAACCAGCAGCAGGCCATGTTTCCACTAGCAACCAGCAGTAGGTTATGGCTCCACTAGCAACCAGCAGCAGGCCATGTATCCACTAGCAACCAGCAGCAGGCCATGTATCCACTAGCAACCAGCAGCAGGCCATGTTTCCACTAGCAACCAGCAGTAGGTTATGGCTCCACTAGCAACCAGCAGCAGGCCATGTTTCCACTAGCAACCAGCAGTAGGTTATGGCTCCACTAACAACCAGCAGCAGGTTATAGCTCCACTAACAACCAGCAGCAGGTTATGGCTCCACTAACAACCAGCAGCAGGTTATGGCTCCACTAGCAACCAGCAGGTTATGGCTCCACTAGCAACCAGCAGGTTATGGCTCCACTAACAACCAGCAGCAGGTTATGGCTCCACTAACAACCAGCAGCAGGTTATGGCTCCACTAGCAACCAGCAGCAGGTTATGGCTCCACTAACAACCAGCAGGTTATGGCTCCACTAGCAACCAGCAGCAGGCCATGTATCCACTAACAACCAGCAGGTTATGGCTCCACTAACAACCAGCAGCAGGTTATGGCTCCACTAACAACCAGCAGCAGGTTATGGCTCCACTAGCAACCAGCAGCAGGCCATGTATCCACTAACAACCAGCAGGTTATGGCTCCACTAGCAACCAGCAGCAGGTTATGGCTCCACTAGCAACCAGCAGCAGGTTATAGCTCCACTAGCAACCAGCAGCAGGTTATGGCTCCACTAACAACCAGCAGCAGGTTATGGCTCCACTAACAACCAGCAGCAAGTTATGGCTCCACTAACAACCAGCAGCAGGTTATGGCTCCACTAGCAACCAGCAGCAGGTTATGGCTCCACTAACAACCAGCAGCAGGTTATGGCTCCACTAACAACCAGCAGCAGGTTATGGCTCCACTAACAACCAGCAGCAGGTTATGGCTCCACTAACAACCAGCAGTAGGTTATGGCTCCACTAGCAACCAGCAGCAGGTTATAGCTCCACTAACAACCAGCAGCAGGTTATAGCTCCACTAGCAACCAGCAGTAGGCCATGTATCCACTAGCAACCAGCAGCAGGTTATGGCTCCACTAACAACCAGCAGCGGGTTATGGCTCCACTAGCAACCAGCAGTAGGCCATGTATCCACTAGCAACCAGCAGCAGGTTATGGCTCCACTAACCACCAGCAGTAGGTTATGGCTCCACTAGCAACCAGCAGCAGGCCATGTATCCACTAGCAACCAGCAGTAGGTTATGGCTCCACTAACAACCAGCAGCAGGCCATGTATCCACTAACAACCAGCAGCAGGTTATGGCTCCACTAGCAACCAGCAGCAGGTTATGGCTCCACTAACAACCAGCAGCAGGTTATGGCTCCACTAGCAACCAGCAGTAGGTTATGGCTCCACTAGCAACCAGCAGCAGGTCATGTATCCACTAGCAACCAGCAGCAGGCCATGTATCCACTAGCAACCAGCAGTAGGTTATGGCTCCACTAGCAACCAGCAGCAGGCCATGTATCCACTAGCAACCAGCAGCAGGTTATGGCTCCACTAGCAACCAGCGGCAGGCCATGTATCCACTAGCAACCAGCAGCAGGTTATGGCTCCACTAACAACCAGCAGCAGGTTATGGCTCCACTAACAACCAGCAGCAGGTTATGGCTCCACTAGCAACCAGCAGCAGGTTATGGCTCCACTAGCAACCAGCAGTAGGTTATGACTCCACTAACAACCAGCAGCAGGTTATAGCTCCACTAGCAACCAGCAGCAGGCCATGTATCCACTAGCAACCAGCAGCAGGTTATTGCTTCACTAGCAACCAGCAGCAGGTTATGGCTCCACTAGCAACCAGCAGCAGGTTATGGCTTCACTAGCAACCAGCAGTAGGTTATGGCTCCACTAGCAACCAGCAGCAGGCCATGTATCCACTAGCAACCAGCAGCAGTTCATGTTTCCACTAACAACAAGCAGCAGGTTATAGATCCACTAGCAACCAGCAGCAGGCCATGTATCCACTAGCAACCAGCAGCAGGCCATGTATCCACTAGCAACCAGCAGCAGGCCATGTATCCACTAGCAACCAGCAGCAGTTCATGTTTCCACTAACAACAAGCAGCAGGTTATAGATCCACTAGCAACCAGCAGCAGGCCATGTTTCCACTATCAACCAGCAGCAGGCCGTGTTTCCACTAGCAACCAGCAGCAGGTTATAGCTCCACTAGCAACCAGCAGCAGGTTATAGCTCCACTAACAACCAGCAGCAGGCCATGTTTCCACTAGCAACCAGCAGCAGGCCATGTTTCTACTAGCAACCAGCAGCAGGTTATAGCTCCACTAGCAACCAGCAGCAGGTTATGGCTCCACTAGCAACCAGCAGCAGGCCATGTTTCCACTAGCAACCAGCAGCAGGTTATGGCTCCACTAGCAACCAGCAGCAGGCCATGTTTCCACTAGCAACCAGCAGCAGGCCGTGTTTCCACTAGCAACCAGCAGCAGGCCGTGTTTCCACTAGCAACCAGCAGCAGGTTATAGCTCCTCTAGCACCCAGCAGCAGACGGCCCTCAATGGCTTAAAAATGGAACTGAAACCTGAAACAGAATACATATCATGCTGTACTGCACTCCACCAATCAGGTCTTTATGGTATAGTGGCCAGACGGAAGCCACTCCTCAGTTAAAGGCATATGACAGCCCGCTAGGAGTTTGCCAAAATGCAGGATCGAGGCAAAGATTAACTGAGCAAAGCACAGAGAGATCCTTGATGAAAACCTGCTCCAGAGCACTCAGGACCTCAGACTGGGGTGAAGGTTCACCTTCCAACAGGACAGCGACCCTAAGCACACAGCCAAGACAACGCAGGAGTGGCTTCGGGACAAGTCTCTGTATGTCTTTGAGTGGTCCAGCCAGAGCCCAGACTTGAACCCGATCAAAAATCTCTGGAGAGACCTGAAGATAGCTGTGTAGCGAAGCTCCCCATCCAATCTGACTAAGCTTGAGAGGATCTGCAGAGAAGAATGGAAGAAACTCCCCAAATGCAGGTGTGCCAAGCTTGTAGCGTCATCATACTCACGAAGACTCGAGGCTGTAATCGCTGCCAAAGGTGCTTCAACAAAGTACTGAGTAAAGGGGTCTGAATACTTAGGTAAATGTAATATTTCCGTTTTAAATTTGTAATAAATTAGCTAAAATCTCTAAAAACCTGTTTTTGCTTTGTCATTATGGGGTATTGTGATGTCATTATGGGGTATTGTGATGTCATTATGGGGTATTGTGATGTCATTATGGGGTATTGTGATGTCATTATGGGGTATTGTGTGTAGATTGATGTGGGGGAAAAAAACTATTTAATCAATATTAGAATAAGGCTGTAACCTAACAAAATTTGGAAAAAGTCAAGGGGTCTGAATACTTTCTTAAGACACTGTGTAATGTGTAATAGAATGTGGTCGGCTTTCAGCCAATCAGCTTTCAGGGCTCGAAACACCCAGTTTATAATGTGTAATAGAATGTGGTCGGCTTTCAAACAAGACCTTTAGAATCATGAATGTGTTGGACGCCCCCCGGATAGAGATGATGTGCTTACAGATGTAATACGTGTATATATTCAAATCAAATCAAATTATATTGGTCACATACACGTGATTAGCAGATGTTATTGCGGGTGTTTAGCGAAATGCTTGTGCTTCTATCTCCGTAATATCTAACAAATTACACAACATATACCCAATACACACAAATCTAAGTAGGAATGAATTAAGACTATATAAATATGGACGAGGGATGTCAGAGCGGAATGGACTAAGATACCGTAGAATAGTATAGAATACAGTATATACATATGAGATGAGTAATGATTGTGTATGCTTCTATGGTATGTTTACTCTCCTCCCCCTGTACTGAAGCAGGTAGTTTTTTTTTTTACCCACAGCTAAGGGTTTTGGCACCATAATACGAACTCAAAATGCATTGCCTTTCTGTAAATTGCCTTTTGAGTACTCTCGTTCATTCATTTCCACACCTGATTGATAAGAGCTGCATGATTGCAATACATTTTTTTTTCTGACATGTTGTTCAGCCTATATGAATGGCTTTACAGGGCCAGCCTATCAGATGTATCTGCCTTCGGTTTCTGAAGGAAAGTCAAATTCCCATCCACCTCAATGATACGCTTCTGTGAAAGCAGCCAGGAGACTTTTCTTTTCACTTATCCCCCACTTGCATTCTGTACAAGGGCTGGATGTGGACATGCAAACCTCATGGAACGCTGTGTTGTTATTGAACAAGCTATTTCTTCCTAGGTTTTGGCCTTTCTAGGGAGTTTTTCCCTAGCCACCGTGCTTCTACACCTGCATTGCTTGCTGTTTGGGGGTTTTAGGCTGGGTTTCTGTACAGCACTTCGAGATATTAGCTGATGTACGAAGGGCTATATAAAATAAACTTGATTTGATTTGATTTGATTTAAATACAATTTCACATCTGAGGTGGCCAAGAACCGTGTGGGAAATTGTTCAATAGATTCGGATGCAGGCCAATTTCAAATGCATTGTTTTGTGGTACATGCTATTGCAGCGGTAGGGTATAATAAGATGCATAATTCATACACTTTGGGCCCTTCTTCATTCTACTGTCCTGCCTGTTCATCTGAAGCTGAATTAATGCTACATTGACCATTAGGCAGCTATAGCACAGGGCAATACTGTCACTTTATGTGAACTGAAATCTCAGGAGGCAAAAAAGCTTTTTTTAAAATTTTTACTATGCTTAAGCAAGTATTGGTTTGCGATTCTCACTCTGGTCCAAGGTTGCCTCATATTTTTGATTTCCTCCTCTCTTGGCTATAGATCATATTGTTTTACAGAATCAAATTACATATATATATATGTCAATATATATACATATATATTGCTTCCATATTAGCATTGTATTGTCGTTGTCTATATTTCTGTAACAAAAATGACACTTTAATTTGAGTTCTGAGGTTTGTCAGAGCAGAGACCACGGTCCGAGCACAGAGAGACAGTGTTGGACAGAGTTTATAATCCTCTCCAGGGTTCACTTAGAGAGGCCCCTGGACTACTGTAATGGTGACCTTCATAAGGACCCGTCTCCCTGCTGGGAACACGCATACCAGACATGTCCACTCCACAGCCGGCACTCATTGGGTCATGACGGGGCTAAGCAGGCCCATTAAGGCATGTTCATCTAGGCTGGGATCACGTACACAATGCATAGGGTCTGGAACATCAAGGCTAGCTTCTTGGCCCTTTAGATTCTAAAGTACTTATAGAAAAGTGGTATATAAATGCAGTCCATTATTATTACTATTATATAAATGCAGTACATTATTGCCAGGCTATTGCTTTCTTCCTACTCTCAAGATGCTCTTCTCAGGATCTCTGGAGAGTGCTATCAGTGAATTATACATTCATTTTGCAGACATGTAGTGGTCAGTTTAATGATCATTATGTGTGTGTGTGTGGGGGGGGGGGGGTGAATAAGGTGAATCAATGATCGAATCTGTAACTTTGCTTGATTCATGGATAGCCCTTGGATCAATGAGCAGCATATTGACCCTCAGGACAACCCTTTTGAAATAAAGACTGTTAGTAGCAAGGAGAAACCAGAAATGAGGCCTTGAAAATATGTTTAGTTATCATTTCGGTGCCTTCACAGTGCCTAAATGACCTACTAGTAAAGTCTTGTTGTTATAAATGTATAATGACAATAATTCCAGTTTTTGATGAAACAATACTTTTATTTGAGTCTATGAAGCCCTATGTAGCTTCATACTGCAGGTGTAAGTCTCCACCCTCAGATCTCGTTTTTGAAATTCCAACAGCAACTCTAGTATTTCAATATTTGATCATTTAAATCAAATCGAATAATCTTCTCGTGTGTGTGTGTGTGTGTGTGTGTGTGTGTGTGTGTGCGTGTGTGTGTGTGTGTGTGTGTGTGTGTGTGTGTGAAATGTCAGTTTTGTGTCTCTCCTTTAGAACACAGGCATGTATAATAGCAGGCAGAGGATCTGTCTTTGATTCTGAGAGACGGGGGGGCAACGTTCACCTAAGTGTAGTGAAGCAGGGGAATAATGGTATCCTACTCTGCTGGTGAAAAACAATAGGAGAAGGAAAGGGGTTTCACGTTAAAAGTGCCTCTGTAGGTAGCTGACATGACGCGTCTAGTCAGACGTAAATAATGACAGACGGAAACTATCATGAGGTCTGTGAAGCATCCACACGCTGCCATGATTTTGTGTCTAACCTTTGCATTGCCAGCATCTCACAGGCCTTCCCAGCCCTGGAGAGCATTTAAAAACCCAGGGACTAATTGTGCTGCCAGTGTCACGCCCTGACCGTAGAGAGCTTTTTATGTCTCTATTTTGGTTTGGTCAGGGTGTGATTTGGGTGGGCATTCTATGTTCCCTTTTCCATGTTTTGTATTTCTTTGTGTTTGGCCGGGTATGGTTCTCAATCAGAGGCAGCTGTCTATCGTTGTCTCTGATTGAGAACCATACTTAGGTAGCTTTTTCCCACATCGTTTTTGTGGGTAGTTGTTTTCTGTTTTGTGTTTCTGCACCTGACAGAACTGTTCGTTGTCGTTTTGCTCTTTGGTTATTTTGTTCAAGTGTTTTGTTTTAAATAAATCAGGAACACTTACCACGCTGCGCTTTGGTCCACACCTTCTTCAACAGACGACCGTTACAGCCAGGCCTAACACCAGTCTGGTGGATCTGCATTAGTTTAGATCAGTTCAGGCCTAACACCAGTCTGGTGGATCTGCGTGAGTTTAGATCAGTGTAGGCCTAACACCAGTCTGGTGGATTTGCATGAGTTTAGATCAGTTCAGGCCTAACACCAGTCTGGTGGATCTGCATTAGTTTAGATCAGTGTAGGCCTAACACCAGTCTGGTGGATCTGCATTAGTTTAGATCAGTTCAGGCCTAACACCAGTCTGGTGGATCTGCGTGAGTTTAGATCAGTTTAGGCCTAACACCAGTCTGGTGGATTTGCATGAGTTTAGATCAGTTCAGGCCTAACACCAGTCTGGTGGATCTGCATTAGTTTAGATCAGTGTAGGCCTAACACCAGTCTGGTGGATCTGCATTAGTTTAGATCAGTGTAGGCCTAACACCAGTCTGGTGGATCTGCGTGAGTTTAGATCAGTGTAGGCCTAACACCAGTCTGGTGGATCTGCGTGAGTTTAGATCAGTGTAGGCCTAACACCAGTCTGGTGGATCTGCGTGAGTTTAGATCAGTTCAGGCCTAACACCAGTCTGGTGGATCTGTGTGAGTTTAGATCAGTTTAGGCCTAACACCAGTCTGGTGGATCTGCGTGAGTTTAGATCCGTTTAAAGAGATCAAGATGTCTGCCATTGCTGCGTCTCGATGGCTGACTTTCCATTTCAAGACCATCCATTTTTTTTAGCACTTTTTCCTTTTACTGTTTGTGGAGTTTGTTCTCTTCCCTTTGTGTGCCTTTTTACCATACGTCACTGTTGATGACAGTGTTATTGATCTCAAACTTAATGTGTGAATCTATCACTTTTAAAAAAAAACGAGGGTGAAATTAAGATACAAGAGGAGAAAAATGTCAATTCATGTAACGATTCGGTCTTCAGATGGGTACGTTCTTAATCGGCTCCAATTCAAGACATGGAGGTCATATTTTAAATCAAATGTTTGTTTATTTACGAAGCAGAGAATAATTGAGAAAGATGGGCTTTGTTTGTTGATGTGTTGCAGTATGAAGGTCACATGGTCAGGGAATCTGGTATAATAACTAACCCCTTCATAATCTGGTATAATAACTAACCCCTTCATAATCTGGTATAATAACTAACCCCTTAATAATCTGGTATAATAACTAACCCCTTCATAATCTGGTATAATAACTAACCCCTTCATAATCTGGTATAATAACTAACCCCTTCATAATCTAGTATAATAACTAACCTCTTAATAATCTGGTATAATAACTAACCCCTTCATAATCTGGTATAATAACTAACCCCTTCATAATCTGGTATAATAACTAACCCCTTCATAATCTAGTATAATAACTAACCCCTTAATAATCTGGTATAATAACTAACCCCTTCATAATCTGGTATAATAACTAACCCCTTCATAATCTAGTATAATAACTAATCCCTTAATAATCTGGTATAATAACTAACCCCTTCATAATCTAGTATAATAACTAACCCCTTCATAATCTGGTATAATAACTAACCCCATTATAATCTGGTATAATAACTAACCCCTTAATAATCTGGTATAATAACTAACCCCTTCATAATCTGGTATAATAACTAACCCCTTAATAATCTGGTATAATAACTAACCCCTTCATAATCTGGTATAATAACTAACCCCATTATAATCTGGTATAATAACTAACCTCTTAATAATCTGGTATAATAACTAACCCCATTATAATCTGGTATAATAACTAACCCCTTAATAATCTGGTATAATAACTAACCCCTTAATAATCTGGTATAATAACTAACCCCTTAATAATCTGGTATAATAACTAACCCCTTCATAATCTGGTATAATAACTAACCCCATTATAATCTGGTATAATAACTAACCCCTTAATAATCTGGTATAATAACTAACCCCTTCATAATCTGGTATAATAACGAATCTCTTTATAATCTGGTATAATAACTAATCACTTTATAATCTGGTAAAATAACGAATTCCTTTATAATCCGGTATAATAACTAACCCCTTTATAATGTGGTATAATAATTAACCCCTTCATAATCTGGTATAATAACTAACCCCATTATAATCTGGTATAATAACTAATCCCTTTATAATGTGATATAATAATTAACCCCTTAA
This sequence comes from Salvelinus alpinus, assembly GCF_045679555.1. Classification (NCBI taxonomy): domain Eukaryota; kingdom Metazoa; phylum Chordata; class Actinopteri; order Salmoniformes; family Salmonidae; genus Salvelinus; species Salvelinus alpinus. The sequence goes on along the minus strand of NC_092099.1, from coordinate 45,553,365 downwards.
TAATCTGGTATAATAACTAATCACTTTATAATCAGGTAAAATAATGAATTCCTTTATAATCCAGTATAATAACTAATCCCTTAATAATCTGGTATAATAACTAACCCCATTATAATTTGGTATAATAACTAATCCCTTCATAAAATCAAGATGGTCAGTTTGAAACAGACAATGAACCTGGTGTCGTATCTCCCTCATTTGTGTCATTTTAAGATATAATATTATACTGTACACATTGGCTGCAATGGTCCTCTTATGTACTTTGTTACAGCTCCCCAGTCCTGAAACAGAACAGAATAACATGGTCAAAACAAGAACCAGTTCTGTTCATTATAATCCTTCTTTGGCGGTAGATTCTTGTTCAGATCTGAACATTTAAAACCCCCCCAAAAATGACATGGTAATGTATTCGCATAATGCAAGAATGAGTCCCACTCAACCAACGTATTAATGTAGATTCTGAAAAAGCCACGGCTAAGCAACTTGCATACGGTAATTGGCATGTTGTGGTTTCGTTCCAGAGGAGAAAGTGAATTGTACATTTATAATAAATAGCATATTTAAGCACCCAGGAAATCACTGCAAGACATCCATCCTACAACGTTTCATTTGTTCTAGTGTGTTTAATTAAAGCCAGGAAACCGCCTGAAATGGGTCTAATGTCTGAGGCTAGTTAATAGATATTACATTGATGCATAATTCAGGCAATTAAGAAAGTAATCACACAAAGTAATGTAATGGAAGTTAATTATTACTGCGTAAGCAAACAGTTCATCAATGCTAGTTAAGGCTGTGACTTCATGCATAATATGCCCACCAAGCAAGCAAATTCCTCTCCCAGAGTCTTTTGATCAGCTGATGAAACATAATGTAGTGCCTTCGGAAAGTATTCAGACCCCTTGACTTTTTCCACATTTTGTTACGTTACAGCCTTACTCTAAAATTTATTACATTAAAATCCTCAGCAATCTACACAAAATACCACATAATGACAAAGCGAAAACAGGTTTTTAGAAAATTGTGCAAATTTATTAAAAATAAAAAAACGAAATACCTTATTTACATAAGTATTCTATGATATGAGACTATATATACGGTACAGTCAAAAGTTTGGACACACCTACTCGTTAAAAAGTTGTATTTATTTTACATTGTAGAATAATAGACTTCAAAACTATATAATAACACATATGGAATCATGTAGTAACCAAAAAAAGTGTTAAACAAATCAAAATATATTATATATTTGAGATTATTCAAAGTAACCACCCTTTGCCTTTATGACAGCTTTGCATACTCTTGACATTCTCTCAACCAGCTTCATGAATGCTTTTCCAACAGTCTTGAAGGAGTTCCCACATATGCTGAGCACTTGTTGGCTGCTATTCCTTCACTCTGCAGTCCAACTCATCCTAAGCCAACCATCTCAATTGGGTTGAGGGTGATTGTGGAGGCCAGGTCATCTGATGCAGCACTCCATCACTCTCCTTCTTGATCAAATAGCCCTCCACCAGCACTGATGTAGAGATGGAGCAGCTGCGTGACCAACTCTGCCAGGTTGATAGAAAACCTGACAGCAAAAGTCAGAGGCCTCCAGAGAAAAAGAAAGGAAATAAGAGATGAACTCTCTGAAATGAAGACAGTGACGGTGAGAAAAGTAAAGGAGATCAAGGAGGAGATGAGAAGAGAGCTTTTAGAAGCGAGGACACCGCACAGGCCCTGAAGGAGCAGAAGAAAAGCAAGGACGCCGCACAGGCCCTGAAGGAGCAGAAGAAAAGCGAGGACACTGCACAGGCCCTGAAGGAGCAGAAGAACAGCGAGGACACCGCACAGGCCCTAAAGGAGCAGAAGAACAGTGAGGAAACCGCACAGGCCCTGAAGGAGAAGAAGAACAGTGAGGACACCACACAGGCCCTGAAGGAGAAGCTACCCAGGGTCACTAACCCCAGACCACCTCCTATCGTGCTCCACCCACTCACCCCCACCAGCTCTCCAGGAGATCCCTCTCCACCCAACACCAACCTGTCTCCTCCAGAAGATCCATTTCCTTCCAACACCAACCCTCCTCCCTCAGATCCCTCTCCAACTAATAACAATCTCCCTACCACCTCTGCTAGCTCATCCAACACGCCCATCTCAGCTCAGCTCCAAGATGAACCTGGGATTGAAGTCATTCTCTGTGACTCCAACGGCAAACATCTACAGGAAAGAGAACTACTACCTGGCATGGAGGTGAGAAAAAATGGTGCCCCATGACCCAAAATAATTTCGGAGGACACTTTAATAGGAGCGAACACAATAATAATCCACACTGGAAGGATCAACCTAAAGACCATAAGGGGACGTGTGGCCCCAGCTATGGCACAAATAGCCATTATGTCCACAGAGAGATACCCATCTGCAAGAATTATAATTTAATCTCCAGCACTTCGCCCAGAGAGAGCAACACTTCCCCCAGAGAGACCAGCACTCCGCCCAGAGAGAGCAACACTTCCCCCAGAGAGACCAGCACTCCGCCCAGAGAGAGCAACACTCTGCCCAGAGAGAGCAACACTTCCCCCAGAGAGACCAGCACTCCACCCAGAGAGAGCAACACTCTGCCCAGAGAGACCAGCACTCTGCCCAGAGAGAGCAACACTTCCTTTAGGGAGACCAGCACTCTGCCCAGAGAGAGCAACACTTCCTTTAGGGAGACCAGCACTCCGCCCAGAGAGAGCAACACTTCCTTTAGGGAGACCAGCACTCCGCCCAGAGAGAGCAACACTTCCTTTAGGGAGACCAGCACTCCGCCCAGAGAGAGCAACACTTCCTTTAGGGAGACCAGCACTCCGCCCAAAGAGAGCAACACTTCCTTTAGGGAGACCAGCACTCCGCCCAGAGAGAGCAACACTTCCCCCAAAGAGTCCAGCACTCCGCCCAGAGAGACCAGAACCCCGTCCAGAGGCCAGCAACCCCCCACTCCATTGGCCTCCACTCAATACCCCACCCCACTACCCCTCATGCTGACAGAACAGCACCCCGACCTCATTACTTCTCACACTCAACCCCCCATGCCAACAGGACAGCAGCCCCCTGCACCACTGAGACCAACAGTCCAGAAAGACAGCTATGCTGAAGTGACACAAAGAACAGAGCCCCCTGCTGCAGCCGAGCTAAACCAGATAAGACATCTGCTGGCTGCTGCAGCCGAGTTAAACCAGATAAGGCATCTGCTGACTGCTGCAGCCGAGCTAAACCAGATAAGACATCTGCTGACTGCTGCAGCCAAGCTAAACCAGATAAGACATCTGCTGACTGCTGCAGCCAAGCTAAGCCAGATAAGACATCTGCTGACTGCTGCAGCCGAGCTAAACCAGATATAGACCCTAGCCTGAAGAAGTTTTTAATCCATTTTAAATTCAGGCTGTAACACCACAAAATGTGGAAAAAGTCAAGGGGTGTGAATACTTTCTGAACGCACTGTATTGGCCATTTCTGAGACTGACTTAGACAGCACCTTTGATACAGCAGTAGGAATACAAGGATATATCATCTATAGAAAATACAGGAATGTCTACGGGGAAGGTGTTGCTGTATACATTCCAAACCATATTCCTGTAAAGTTCAGAGCGGATCTCATGACAAGTGAAGTAGAGGTGCCGTGGTTGCAGGACATTACAGATTTAAATGTTGTTGATTGGTTTAATTTTTTATTCATTTGTAAACATTTCTATACATATGCAGATTCACCTCTTCTTTTAGGCTTTAGACGAGTGCAAACTGTCAGTATCCCTTCTTTTAGGCTTTAGACAAGTGCAAACTGTCAGTATCTCTTCTTTTAGGCTTTAGACGAGTGCAAACTGTCAGTACCTCTTCTTTTAGGCTTTAGATGAGTGTAAACTGTCAGTATCTCTTCTTTTAGGCTTTAGATGAGTGCAAACTGTCAGTACCTCTTCTTTTAGGCTTTAGACGAGTGCAAACTGTCAGTACCTCTTCTTTTAGGCTTTAGACGAGTGCAAACTGTCAGTACCTCTTCTTTTAGGCTTTAGACGAGTGCAAACTGTCAGTACCTCTTCTTTTAGACTTTAGACGAGTGCAAACTGTCAGTATCTCTTCTTTTAGGCATTAGACGAGTGCAAACTGTCAGTACCTCTTCTTTTAGGCTTTAGACGAGTGCAAACTGTCAGTATCTCTTCTTTTAGGCATTAGACGAGTGCAAACTGTCAGTATCTCTTCTTTTAGGCTTTAGACGAGTGCAAACTGTCAGTATCTCTTCTTTTAGGCTTTAGACAAGTGCAAACTGTCAGTACCTCTTCTTTTAGGCTTTAGACGAGTGCAAACTGTCAGTACCTCTTCTTTTAGACTTTAGACGAGTGCAAACTGTCAGTATCCCTTCTTTTAGGCTTTAGATGAGTGCAAACTGTCAGTATCTGGAGAATATGTGCGTGATGTTAGATAAGGTCTCTGATGCCAACAGATACATTTATTTTCTTGGTGACTTGAACATTGACTGGTTATCATCTAGTTGTCATGTCAAGAGGAAGCTTCTTACTGTGACTAATGACTGTAACATGACCCAGGTTATAACTCCAACCAACTAGAGCGTATACCAATAGTGTTGGATCTGTGACATGTGACATCCACTTGTATTGATTATATATTCACTAACGCTGCAAAGCTCTGCTCCAAAGCAATATCAGTTCCCATTGGCTGTGGTGACCATAACACTGTGGCAATAACAAGGAAAGCCAAAGTACCAAAGACAGGGCCTAAAGTTATTTATAAGAGATCATACAAAATGTTTTCTTAGGACTCTTTTGTTGAAGATGTAAAACATGTATGTTTGTGTATGAGGAGAATCTAGATGTATTTGTATTTTAACAATAGGGGCGGCAGGTAGCCTAGTGGTTAGAGCGTTGGGCCAGTAACCAAAAGGTTGCTAAATCAAAACCCAGAGGTGACAAGGTAAAAAATCTGTTGTTCTGAACAAGGCAGTTAACCCACCGTTCCTAGGCCGTCATTGAAAATAATAATTTGTTCCTAACTGACTTGCCTAGTTAAATATAAAAGCATGCACCTGTGAAGAAACTAACACTTAGAGGTCACTGGATTGATGATGAGTTGAAAAATGTTATGGTTCAAAGAATGACAAACAAGTCAGGCTGCTCAGCTAATTGGTTGAGAAGTTGTGTGACTAAACTTAACACAAAAAAGAGTAATTATATTACCAAAACAACTATGGAAAAATACTTTGGAGCACCTTAAATGATATCATGGGCAAAAAAAACAATTAATCTCCGTCGTTCGTTTAAGTTAATGGGTCATTTTTAACAAAACATTTTGATATAGCCAATCATTTCAATGACTATTTCATTGGTAAAGTGGACAAACTGAGAAGTGAAATGACAACATTGAACAGTGAACCATCATATGAAGATTCAATAAAGAAACAGAAGGATTTCTGTTTTGAATTCGGTAAAGTTTTCTGTGGAAGAGGTACAAAAAACGATTGTTATCCATCAATAATGATAAGCTACCAGGTATAGACAACCTAGATGGAAAACTACTGAGAATGGTAACAGACTATATTGCCACTCCTATTTGCTATATATTTAACCAAACCCTAAAGCAGTGTCCACGAGCGTGTTTCGAAGCTAAAGTAATTTCACTGCCTATAAATAGTAAAGCACCCTTTGCAGCCTCTAACAGCCACTGAATTAGATGACTGATTGGCTAAAATAAATAGATAATACAATGATAGTTGGAGCTGTATTGTTAGATTTCAGTGCAGCCTTTGATGTTATTGATCATCATTTGTTATTGAAAAAAACTCACTTGTTATGCCTTTAAATCACCTGCCATCACATGGTTGGAGAGTTACTTATCCAATAGAACTCAGAGTATTCTTCAATGGAAGCTTCTCTAACATCAGATATGTACAGTGCGGTATCCCTCAGGGCAGTTGCCTTGGGCCATTACTCTTCTTTATTTTTTACAATTGATTTGCCACTTGTCTTACAAGAAGCTAAAATGACTTCGTATGCTGATGATTGCACAGTCTACACATCAGCACCTCAGCCAGGGAGCTCACTGAGACTCTTAGCAAGGAGTTACAGTCAGTGTCAGAATGGGTAATTAACAATAAACTGGTCTTAAATACATCTAAAACCAAAAGCATTGTATTTGGTTAAAAACATTCTCTTAGACCTAAACTTCAACTGGAGTTGTGTATAAAGGGTGTGACCATTGCAGAAATGTAACTCCCAGGAGTAACATCGGATAGTCAGTTATCATGGTCAAGTCATATTGACAAAATTGTTGTGAAAATGGTGAGAGGTACAGTATGTCTGTTTATAAAAAATATGTTCTGCGTTTTTGACACTAAAATCAACTGTACTAGTTGTTCAGGCTCATGTCTTGTCCCATCTTGATTACTGTCCGGTAATATGGTCAGGTGTAGTGAAGAAAGACCCAGCAAAGCTGCAGCTGGCTCAAAACAAAGCAGCACGCCTTGCCCTTAACTGCACACACAGAACTAACATCAACAACATGCACGGTAGTATTTTCATGGTTGAGGGTTGAGGAGAAATGTACTACTTCTCTTCCAGTCTTTTTAAGAAAGATTTGCGTGTTGAAAATACCTAACCATTTGTATAATTTATTTTCATACACTTCAAACATACATACCCCACCAGACACGCTACTATGAGTTTCTTCACGGTACCCAAACCAAAAACAGATTTAATGTGTCACTCAGCCATGTCATCCTGGAATGCTCTGCCACCAGAGGGTACTCAGGCAAAAAGAAGTTGAGCTTAAAAATAAAGATTTAAAAATCATATTGTATCACAGCGATTCTCCTCTTCCTAAATATTAAATATAACTATATATAAGAATAGGATGTATATTTGAATAGTGTGTAAATAGTATTTTTGCTCTCTCTTGTTGTCTTTCCAACATAGAACTCTCATTTTTATGAAATTACTTTTTATTTATTCAATATAATGTCCTTGTCTATAGCAGTTCTGTACTTTGTCATGTATTTGTACTTTGTCATGTATGTTATGTGGACACCAGGAAGAGTGGCTGCTGCATGTGCAGTAGCTAATGGGGATCCTAATAAACTAAACTAAACTCGCATCAAAAGGTTGGAAGATTAACGCGGTTATTGACCTTTCCTGATGTCAGGATGCTTTTGTATTGCCTGACATGTTTCCAAGAGAACCATTTAGCACAGATCCCCTGGGCCTATATATTTATATTTATATATGTATTATTAAGCTGCAATGAGTTTGATCTGTCTGCTGGAATCGAGGGGACCAATCAGCAGAGGCCACGTCGGCACATATAGATAGACAGACATACAATAGACATATAAAAAACACAAACTGCACAGACGCTTGTCACAAACTCTAATAGTTACCCTTTTTTTCTGTTTTGTTTCTGTCCTCAAATGATTAGCTGTCTTTTCGTTAGCACCTCTTGCTGGGTTAGGGTTGCCAGAGTTCCTGCACTAATATGCAGTTGGACACTCTTTTTTGTTTTCTCAGCTGTTGTCTGAGCAATGTATTGATCCATCTTTGTTCTTTCATCAATGTAAAACTCCCCAGAACGCTGGTCATTTTCTTAGACTGATTCTAAGCCCCTGGCTGGTAATCAAGAGATAATTGTCAATTATCAAAAGGAACCATCAGATAAATTACAGCAAAATCAATGCAGCCACTTGAGTGTAGGATTTGTTTCCCCAGCAAAACGAAGGTCTGGATTGGAGTGTTTAAACGGCTGAATATTCAGGAGTACTGTAGTGAAACAACCGGAACGTTTACCATTCCCTATTGAAACTGTTTTATTAATGTCAGGATAATCTTTTACTGTAATGTTGTTGAAATAGTAATAATATTTTACTGTAATTTTGTTGAAAAAGTAATAATATTTTACTGTAATATTGTTGAAATAGTAATAATATTTTACTGTAATTTTGTTGAAATAGTAATAATATTTTACTGTAATTTTGTTGAAATAGTAATAATATTTTACTGTAATTTTGTTGAAATAGTAAGGCACCAGATGGTTGTATCTGTTGTTCTATAATGTCTAACGGAGACCAAACTCCTGTTATCCATTCAACTGAAGGCATTGTTTTATACCTTTTCCCTTTTATGAGCAGGATAGGAGACTCAATATTCCTTGTGGTTGAAATTACTTTTGTGATGAGAGTTAATCTGTGTCCGGGAATCTGGCCCCCGGTGTGGGTCTTATGGGGTTAATGTGTGGGCGTCCTGATAATTCCTAGTCGGGCCAAGATTTCTCTTTCACCTCATGAAGGAGATGCCATCCCTTGAATGGCTTCCAGTGTGTATGGAAACAAATGTCCTGCTGTAATGGCATCACTCATGGAAGCAAAGTGATTATAGTATCTCCTCAACGTATTTATTTACACTGAACTTCTCACCAAATTGCGTTGTCATCTTAATGGGGGAAGATTCATCTATTGCCTCATTGGTTTAGGTGAAAGAGATGGACTTTTCAGCAGCTTTGTTTACACACCAATAAAACTAGTGAACTCTTTTATGCCCAGGCCCTGTAGTGGTTCCCCTGTTCCTTAGAGTAACGGATTCTCCGCTTTTTCGTATTTAAACATACTCAATTGTAATTACATTTATAAGTAAATAATAATGAACTAATCTTACTCAGTCTGTGTGATTTAATAAAATCATTATAATATAATATGTCCATCACTTGTCTTAATCTGAACAGTATTTGCAGAATCAGATCTCAAATATGGACATAACCTATCTACCTGACTGTATTCATTATTACTTTTGATCAGGTTGTGCCTGATACTTGCTACATGGATGGTTCTACGTTATCATTGATACTTGCTACATGGATGGTTCTACGTTATCATTGATACTTGCTACATGGATGGTTCTACGTTATCATTGATACTTTCTACATGGATGGTTCTATGTTATCATTGATACTTGCTACATGGATGGTTCTACGTTATCATTGATACTTGCTACATGGATGGTTCTACGTTATCATTGATACTTTCTACATGGATGGTTCTATGTTATCATTGATACTTTCTACATGGATGGTTCTACGTTATCATTGATACTTTCTACATGGATGGTTCTATGTTATCATTGATACTTGCTACATGGATGGTTCTACGTTATCATTGATACTTTCTACATGGATGGTTCTACGTTATCATTGATACTTGCTACATGGATGGTTCTATGTTATCATTGATACTTTCTACATGGATGGTTCTACGTTATCATTGATACTTGCTACATGGATGGTTCTACGTTATCATTGATACTTGCTACATGGATGGTTCTACGTTATCATTGATACTTTCTACATGGATGGTTCTACGTTATCATTGATACTTGCTACATGGATGGTTCTATGTTATCATTGATACTTGCTACATGGGTGATTCTACGTTATCATTGATACTTGCTACATGGGTGATTCTACGTTATCATTGATACTTGCCACATGGATGGCTACAGAATATTCAAGGATACTTTTTTGCTAAAAATACTGAATCATGACAAAGGACAAGGTTATTGAGCAGTAATATTTTTTTTTAAATACATTTGAAATCAAATCCTAAAATAGTGTGCCAAAATCATGTAGGTCAACTTTTATTTCCGCCAATCTACTAAATGTAACTTTAACAGTAATCCGTGTCAGTGATTGTGATTTAACCTATGTCCAGACGGCTCATATTTCATCACTCTCTGAAAGAGCCACACATTAAATATAATCACCCACAGATCTACTGCACCAGAACAAGAGAAAACAGAGTGCACTTTGTGCACAGCTATTTATATCAATAAGTCCCGTGCTGAGAGGCACACAATGAGTGTTTAAGATGCTGGGCCCAGATCTCAGTAGCAGGTGGGCAGGCTGCCTGCAGGGCCCAGATCTCAGTAGCAGGTGGGCAGGCTGCCTGCAGGGCCCAGAGCTCAGTAGCAGGTGGGCAGGCTGCCTGCAGGGCCCAGATCTCAGTAGCAGGTGGGCAGGCTGCCTGCAGGGCCCAGATCTCAGTAGCAGGTGTGTAGGCTGCCTGCAGGGTCCAGATCTCAGTAGCAGGTGAGCAGGCTGCCTGCAGGGCCCAGAGCTCAGTAGCAGGTGGGCAGGCTGCCTGCAGGGCCCTGATCTCAGTAGCAGGTGGGCAGGCTGCCTGTGGGTTCTTGGGCGGAGGAGGTGACCACACCTTTACAGGTGTTGCCCATCTCTCTGGGCCTCCGCGACTCTGAGAGGGGGAGGGTCAGGACGGGCAGGGAGTGGGACAGCTGGAGGTGCAGGCGTTGGAGAGACATAACCTCTTCTCGCTGTCTAGGCCTCTGCAGGTCAGTGTCTCTCCCCAATGGGACCGCTGAGCGAAACGCCATCAATTCATAAACAAAAGAGCCACTTCACCCGCCACAAAGTAAACATATGTGATAGAGCTGGCGCCCGAGCCGCAGCTCACTGCAATATGTCAGCCTCTCCTAATTAGCTTGGTTAACTCCCTCTGCTGTCTGTCCAACTGAGGCCAGGGGAAGTCATGTGGGCTTTGTGTTTATAACAGCAGTCGCATGGCCTGTTTAATTATGTTCTTGTAGAAATGGACATTATATATCCTTTAGGACCCTACCAAACACAGCTGCCTTGTTATAGATAAAGGTTATTGACGTGCTGTAGATATATCGATCAGTGTCTGGAACAAAGGAGCAAAACCCTGCACTCTCTGTAAGGTTAAACAGAGGGGGCTTCACTTGGCCTTTTATACAGTGTGTGTGTGTCTTGTGTTTAAATACAAACAGCCCCTCCCCCTCCATCTTTATAAGGATGGATTTGCAGTCATTACTGGCTGGCTTTCAGACTATGGTCCTCCACATGTTACACCATGCAGTCCACACTGGGTGTCATATTACCACACTGGGTCTCATGTTACCACACTGCTGCTTACATACTGGTAGTGCAATTTAACCAGGCTGATGACAGGCAGCATGACACCACTCTGAGAGAATGCCCTCTCCACTCCTCATGGGGATGCTGGGTCAGCGGAGGTGAGGAGGCTTTCTCCACTTCTCATGGAGGTGCTGGGTCAGCGGAGGTGAGGAGGCTCTCTCCACTCCTCATGGAGGTGCTGGGTCAGCGGAGGTGAGGAGGCTCTCTCCACTCCTCATGGAGGTGCTGGGTCAGCGGAGGTGAGGAGGCTCTCTCCACTCCTCATGGAGGTGCTGGGTCAGCGGAGGTGAGGAGGCTTTCTCCACTTCTCATGGAGGTGCTGGGTCAGCGGAGGTGAGGAGGCTCTCTCCACTCCTCATGGAGGTGCTGGGTCAGCGGAGGTGAGGAGGCTCTCTACACTTCTCATGTAGGTGCTGGGTCAGCGAAGGTGAGGAGGCTTTCTCCACTTCTCATGGAGGTGCTGGGTCAGCGGAGGTGAGGAGGCTCTCTCCACTCCTCATGGAGTTGCTGGGTCAGCGGAGGTGAGGAGGCTCTCTCCACTCCTCATGGGGGTGCTGATTCAGGGGAGGTGAGGAGGCTCTCTCCACTCCTCATGGGGGTGCTGGGTCAGGGGAGGTGAGGAGGCTCTCTCCACTCCTCATGGGGGTGCTGGGTCAGCGGAGGTGAGGAGGCTCTCTCCACTCCTCATGGAGTTGCTGGGTCAGCGGAGGTGAGGAGGCTCTCTCCACTCCTCATGGGGGTGCTGATTCAGGGGAGGTGAGGAGGCTCTCTCCACTCCTCATGGGGGTGCTGGGTCAGGGGAGGTGAGGAGGCTCTCTCCACTCCTCATGGGGGTGCTGGGTCAGCGGAGGTGAGGAGGCCCTCTCCACTCCTCATGGAGGTGCTGGGTCAGCGGAGGTGAGGGGGTTCTCTCCACTCCTCATGGGGGTGCTGATTCAGGGGAGGTGAGGAGGCTCTCTCCACTCCTCATGGGGGTGCTGGGTCAGGGGAGGTGAGCAGGCCCTCTCCACTCCTCATGGGGATGCTGGGTCAGGGGATATGCGTCAACTGCAGGGTTTCTGCTCACCTCTCCCAAAACGCAGTTCAAATTGGGCATTTTACATTGTTTGTTTCATTGTTTTTTGAGGAGGATTGTTAGAGCTGTTGAAGTGTGTTACCTTGATGCTTATTATCTCTCATCCTGTGATTACGCTGCAAGTGAAAGGGAGGTAGTAGTCAAACACAGGAAGTTCTTTCCTTGACTTTGTGAAATAAATGAGAGAGGTGTGTATGAATACATTACATTAAGCATGGGAAGCCCTCCAGCACAGTGGTATGAATCTTATTAAAATAGCTCGGCCACTGTTTGAGTCCGTCTCTAACTAGTCACATCTGGTAATGAGCTCCACGAGGTAGATCTGACATTTGACAGGTTTAAATCCTTTCGAGCCTTTTTATGTTGCTGTTTATTCCACTTGGTTTAGTTTAAGACGATTTACTTCACGAACAATGCCTTTAAGGGTTTCTTCCAGAACGATGTGAATGCTGAAGAAAAAGGAATACATTTCACAGTGTTTTATGTATAAAAAAAAGGTGTGTGAAAGTGAAACTGTTTCTGGCTCTGACTGCCAAGCAGCGCCATCCAGCCTGAGTAGCACCCAGCTCAGAGCTATATGACCGCTGTTGCCGACTAAACGTCATGATCCCTGGATCTCTGTTCCCTCTTTGACAGAAGTGTTTGAAATTCCTGGGTTGAAAGTTCTCTGAGATGATATCAGAATTCTTTAGTTCTTCCTCCCTAGTGGCGCAGCGGTTTAAGACGCTGTATTGCAGTTCTAGACTTGTCACTACCTGACCCTGGTTTGTTCCAGGGTCAGTACAATACAATAAAAAAAAATGACAGGCATTGCTTTCCAGTGGCTGGCAGAATTCTGTTGTATTTCTCTCTGTTGGCTAGTGTGCCCAACAAAGAATCACATCAATGAAATATCGGGACAAAGATCACATTGCACGTTTATTTTAAATGTAAAAGTGGGATGGTTTTCTAAAAGTAAACCCCTCAACATCCAAACAAAGAAAGTGTTGTGATGTCAGTATGATTAAATAGGAATTGTCAACAATTAATTATATTGTAGGAAATAGTTAATAGAAACTGGCATATCCTCATTAGCAACCTGGTCTCAGAGAATTTTGTATTATTCTGTGTGTAAATTCGAGACACTTCATTTAGAATGATGTGTTACGTATGGTACGTATTCATTTGTGGATGTCCCTCACCCATTTCATATTATATGTTACAAATTTGTAAAACGTGCAATATGTTACGAACTTGCTAAACATACACATGTTACGAATATGAAAAACGTATGATATGTTATGAATTTGAGCTAGGTGGCTAAAGTTAGCTAGGCTAGGGGTTAGGGATTAGGGTAAAGGTTAGGGTTAAGTTAAAGGGTTAGTTTAGGAGTTGGATAAAGGGTTAAGGCTAGGGTTAAGGTTAGGGGAAGGGTTAGCAAAAAAGGGTTACGGTTAGGGGGAGGATTATCTAACATAGTTCCAGTAGTAGCTAAAAAGTAGTAAGTAGTCTAAAAATGGCTAATTAGCTAAAATGCTGAAGTTGTCCGTGATGAGATAACCTTTGGGTTGCTAGAGGTTCACTTTATATGCCCACCCTTCTCTACTGTCTCATGTAACCATACCAAATGTTACATTTCATAATAATTTTAGCGTCCCGGATTTACGTTTACTATGTTACGTCGAGTCTATGAGACCAGGCTGACCTTGCTTTTGACAGTATCCTTCATTTTATTGCAATAAAAGAAAAGGTTTATTGACCAGAGTGAATAGTGTCCTACTCTTAGTGCAGGACTGATCCAATACATGTTAAATTCATTACCCATTTGGCTTATACATGATGTGTTGTACCAATGACTGAAAATGTATGTGATTCATTTCCCTTTACTCTTAATTGGGGTTGGGTGTCAACCTTTCCATGAACTTTCCATGACCTATTATGTTGTATCTTTGATCATCCATATGTGTAACTGATCAACTTATACTAACAGAGAATATATAACAAGAAAACTGTATCTTGTAAGATACTGTTGTGTGCAGAAGATGTACGTGATGACACAGGCTGACGTAACCATCCTCCCAGATGACAAAGATACTATCTTTTTGTTGTTGTTGAATTTTACCCCCTTTTCTCCCCAATTTCGTGGTATCCAATTGTTAGTAGTTACTACCTTGTCTCAACGCTACAACTCCTGTACGGGCTCGGGAGAGACGAAGGTCGAAAGCCATGCGTCCTCCGAAACACAACCCAACCAAGCCTCACTCCTTCATAACACAGCGCGCATCCAACCCGGAAGCCAGCCGCACTAATGTGTCGGAGGAAACACCGTGCATCCGGCGACCTTCACCGTGCACTGCGCCCGGCCCGCCACAGGAGTCGCTAGTGCGCGATGAGACAAGGATATCCCTACCGGCCAAACCCTCCCTAACCCGGACGACGCTAGGCCAATTGTGCGTCGCCCCACGGATCTCCCGGTCGCGGCAGGCTGCGGCAGAGCCTGGGGGCGAACCCAGAGTCTCTGGTGGCACAGCTAGCACTGCGATGCAGTGGACAAAGATACTATCAACCCACTGCAGTATTTTACTGTCAATGATATAAATCTGCTTGATGATTCAGTGCTTAGATCACAAGAAGATATTAGAATCGAGATGTTTGCACGAAAGAGTAAGAAGAAGCCCTGTAAGAAGCCGCCATGTGACATAAGGGCTACTAGATTACTAGTACTAATGATTTAACAAAGGGCTTTAAGGTAATTTACCCAGCCTATGCCTTTTAGGGAAAGACACCTAGCAGATGTGTATCAAAATATGACATTATTTCCCTGCTAGGTGAAGCATACTGTCCCATGCCTCAGTCACACTCAGGCAGACAGACAGCATGATTCTTTATATTCTTTCTCTAGCACTTAGAATAAAAATCACAAGAACAGTCGTGGAGGAATACCAGAGCAACAGTCTGAAGATGTCTAAGTCAAAAAAGCATTTGTTCCTCTAGGTACAAGCTAGAGAGCAGTGTGCCCTGCTATTTGCATTTCTGAAATGCTTCGCTGCCCAAGCATGCTTGATGTGAGCCGGTTGAAGTGTTTTCATAGCATCATATGACCGTTGTACTGCAGGCTCACTGTTGAACATTACCCAACAAATATGGATTATGTTAAAGTGGACTGTGGATTGACGAGGATATGCTAATATGTCCCAGATGGGCATCTGAGCGGCTGCCGGGTAGGGACATGCAGACAGTAAATGGCAGGACCAGTCTTTGGCAGGCTCATCATTCTGTCATTAAAGGCCACATTATTACTTACAACCAGGTTTGCATGACAATACTAGGACTGAACGCACTCCCTTTGTGTGTGTGTGTGCGTGCGTGCGTGCGTGCGTGCGTGCGTGCGCAAAGATTTTGTGCTTATATTTGCATGTTCAAAACATCAATGGAGAGGCCATTCAGAGGGATAGGTCATTCATTCATAATCAGTAGCTAATTGTTGGATGGTTATTTAATCAAAGAAGCCATTATGTTCTTATAGGGTTGAAGATGTGATTGACAATACTGTACTCGTCCCTCTTTTACCTTGACAATAGAGGCTAGCACAGATCTATTTTGTGTTTTAGACAACATAGAATTTCCCAGTAGTGTAAAAAACTATTGTGCTATGGACTATTGCGCTAACGTCTCTCTGGAGGGATGGGGGCATATATTATGGTGGGGGGCTGGGGGCCATTGTTAGCAAACATTGCCTCTAGCCCAGGATTTAGGCAGGCCCCCCAGCACATGTGGACTCCATCGTACACACACAAACACACGCACACGCACACATACACTCACTGAGCACCCCCTGTACCCACGCCCAGAAGAGGAAGACTAGATGCCCTAGGACAGTTCAGCTAGTGTGGATTAGTTCACATGAGGCACATTAAGTGGCCAGGGATACATTTGGCATGACAAACACCATCGCTGTATGTAATTAAATCCAGTGGTGCCCCAGGCCTTCTCTCTGTTGTTACGGGTGTGGGCCAACACTACTGGTCTAACGAGAGAACATTTACAGCTCAGATAAACCAGCAGAGAAGAAGAGGGAGAGTGGAGTATGGGGTTTTAGAAGGGCACGATAGAAGGCCACCTAAGATAACAAATAAAACAAATGTACATTTGAATAACAAAATATACCCCTTTAAAGAGATTCTCTGGTCCTTTTGTGTAATTTGTAGCCAGCAGTTCTGAAAGTAGTGCTCACGAGCCAAACGTGGTCCCGGAAAACGGCTTAATATGTCACATGCTGTATGTGCAGACATGTGCACCACGTCATTGTTACTAAAGCACCTTATACGACCCACCACTGCGACCTGTATGCCCTAGTCGGCTGGCCCTCGCTACATGTTCGTCGTCAGACCCACTGGCTCCAGGTCATCTACAAGGCTATGCTAGGTAAAGTGCCGCCTTATCTCAGTTCACTGGTCACGATGGCTACACCCACCCGCAGCACGCGCTCCAGCAGGTGTATCTCACTGATCATCCCTAAAGCCAAAACCTCATTTGGACGCCTTTCCTTCCAGTTCTCTGCTGCCTGCGACTGGAACGAATTACAAAAATCTCTGAAGTTGGAGACTTTTATCTCCCTCAACAACTTTAAAAATCTGCTATCCGAGCAGCTAACCGATCGCTGCAGCTGTACATAGTCCATCTGTAAACTACCCACCCAATTTACCTACCTCACCCCCCATACTGCTTTTATTTATTTACTTTTCTGCTCTTTTGCACACCAGTATCTCTTCTTGCACATGATCATCTGATGATTTATCACTCCAGTGTTAATCTGCTAAATTGTAATTATTCGATTTATTGCCTACCTCATGCCTTTTGCACACATTGTATATAGATTCTCTTTTTTTTTCTACCATGTTATTGACTTGTTTATTGTTTACTCCATGTGTAACTCTGTGTTGTCTGTTCACACTGCTATGCTTTATCTTGGCCAGGTCGCAGTTGCAAATGAGAACTTGTTCTCAACTAGCCTACCTGGTTAAATAAAGGTGAAATAAAATAAAAATAAATTGCTATTTCGCTCTGCTCTGTCTGCATCTTGCTAGCTGAGAGGCTGAAACTCATTGGCTGGAACTGAATTGCTAGGAGGCTGGCCCACATGGGGGAAAATGTAGGAAAAATTGCACGGCGCAGCTTCCAGAGTTTTCAAACTAGGGATTTCGTTGCTAATTGAGGTAAGACAGTAATTCTGCTCATAGATGCACGTATGAACTACACATTGACCCATCCAGGCCAAAGCGGGAGATTTCAAAAATACTTACTAGTCGCCAAAGTTCCGGAGCATGTCTTTAAAAGGTGCATTCTGTGTGATTTAATGTTCTGTACATAGGCCTAGGTCTATACTAGGTTTGCTGTGAACATTAAATGAAGTTCAAATTAAATGAAGTTCAGGAAGAAATAACATTTCTTCCTGAACAGCCAGAAAAAATGTAGCCTAACAATGGCACACATTTTTCACACGCATTTTTTATTAGGTTTGTAACGCAGGATGGTTGCTATAAACTAGGTTATTAATTTAGTAGCTTCTTCATATTCTTCCAGAAGTTGATGAATTAGCACCTATCAGTGGAAAGTCTTACAGATTGCACCTTTAATATTTGGTCCAGCTCCTCCTCCTCCTCCGAAACAGTCCTGAAAGGTGCAACAACACAAAACAGGAAACAACTACCCACAAACCACAGGTGAAAAAAAGACTACCTAAGTATGGTTCTCAATCAGAGACAACGATAGACAGCTGCCTCTGATTGGGAACCATACCAGGCCAAACACATAGAAATAGAAAACATAGAAAAAACACATCGAATGCCCACCCCAACTCACGCCCTGACCAAACCAAAATAGAGACATAAACAAGGAACTAAGGTCAGGGCGTGACACCTCCCAACTACTGGTAATGTCTGTGGAGGTATTAATTAACGGCTTGTACATCTCCGTAGTTGTATTAAAGGAGATAATTGGTTAAGGAAAAGAATACCTCAGCACCCACATTAATTAATTTTGATTTCACATTTGAAACTACTTGGTGATCTCCTGAAAGATGCTCTACCATGTGACGCTTCTCTCCTATATCTCTCTCTTTCACTCTCTGCTCTATCTCTCCCCCTCTGTCACTCTCTCCCTCTCTCTTTCACTCTCTGCTCTGTCTCTCTGCCTCTCTCTCTGCTCTCTCTATCTCTCTCATCCTCTCTCTCCATCTCTCTCTCTCTGTCTCTGTCTCTGCTCTTTCTGCTCTCTCTATCTCTCCCTCCCTTGCTCTGTCTCTCTATCTGCCTCTCTTTCTCTCTGCTCTCTCTATCTCTCTCTGCCTCTCTCTGCTCTCTCTCTGATTTCGCTCTCTCTGCTCTCTCTCCTCACAGTGGCCTCCAGCGCCCCTTTGTGAGCCTCCAGCAGGGGGAAACTGAACACACCAATCTGTGTCATTACTCTGTCATTGCATCAAATCACACGAAAAGGGGCAGTGGTGGAGGCCTGCTTGGTGAAGCTCCAAGATTCAGTCCCCTGGTAATGGTCTGATGGTACTGTAATGGAGAGTTGTGTGCTGTCCCCCATGAAGGGCCAAGGATGTGCAATCATTCATCAAACATACTGTCATTTTGAGCTACAGCCATTTTCTTATTTCCTTGAACGTGGAATCATTTGAGAAGGATGAACAGTGTTAGGTTAAGGTTCCCAAAAAAAGAAAAGAAAAGGAATATGTATACAAAGTCAATGGTGTAAATACAGTGCCTTGCAAAAGTATTCACCCCCTTGGCCTTTTTCCTATTTTGTTTCATTACAACCTGTAATTTAAATGGATTTTTATTTCGATTTCATGTAATGGACATACACAAAATAGTCCAAATTGGTGAAGTGAAATGAAAAAAATAACTTCCCAAAAATTATTTAAAAATAAAAAACTGAAAAGTGGTGCGTGCATATGTATTCACCCCTTTGCTATGAAGCCCCTAAATAAGATCTGGTGAAAACAATTACCTTCAGAAGTCACATAATTAGTTAAATAAAGTTCACCTGTGTGCAATCTAAGGGTCACATGATCTGTCACATGATCTCAGTATATATACACCTGTTCTGAAAGGCCCCTGAGTCTGCCACACCACTAAGCAAGGGGCACCACCAAGCAAGAGGCACCATGAAGACCAAGGAGCTCTCAAAACAGGTCAGGGACAAAGTTGTGGAGAAGTACAGATCAGGGTTGGGTTATAAAAAAATATCAGAAACTTTGACCATCCCACGGAGCACCATTTAATCCATTATAAAAAATAATGGACAGAATATGGCACCACAGCAAACCTGCCAAGAGAGGGCAGTCCATCAAAACTCACGGACCAGGCAAGGAGGGCATTAATCAGAGAGGCAACAAAGAGACCAAAGATAACCCTGGAGGAGCTGCAAAGCTCCACAGCGGACATTGGAGTATCTGTCCATAGGACCATTTTAAGCCATACACTCCACAGAGCTGGGCTTTACGGAAGAGTGGCCAGAAAAAAGCCATTGCTTAAAGAAAAAAATAAGCAAACATGTTTGGTGTTCGCCAAAAGGCATGTGGGAGACTCCCCAAACATATGGAAGAAGTTACTCTGGTCAGATGAGACTAAAATTTAGTTTTTTGGCCATCAAGCAAAACGCTGTATCTGGTGCAAACCCAACACCTCCCAGCACCCCCAAATCCCCATCCCCACAGTGAAGCATGGTAGTATCAGCATGTGGGTATGTTTTTCATCGGCAGGTACTGGGAAATTGGTCAGAATTCAAGGTATGATGGATGGCGCTAAATACAGGGAAATTCTTGAGGGAAACCTGTTTGTCTTCCAGAGATTTGAGACTGGGACGGAGGTTCACCTTCCAGCAGGATAATGACCCTAAGCATACTGCTAAAGCAACACTCAAGTGGTTTAAGGGGAAACATTTAAATGTCTTGGAATGGCCTCGTCAAAGACCTCAATCTAATTGAGAATCTGTGGTATGACTTAAAGATTGCTGTACACCAGCGGAACCCATCCAACATTTTTATTTATTTATTTATTTATATTTCATCTTGATTTAACCAGGTAAGCTAGTTGAGAACAAGTTCTCATTTACAACTGCGACCTGGCCAAGATAAAGCAAAGCAGTGCGACACAAACAACAACACAGAGTTACACATGGAATAAACAAGTGTACAATCAATAACACAATAGAAAAAAAAGAAAGTCTATATACAGTGTGTGCAAATGGCGTGAGGAGGTAAGGCAATACATAGGCCATAGTAGCGACGTAATTACAGTTTAGCAAATTTACACTGGTGTGATAGATGAGCAGATGATGATGTGCAAGTAGAAATACTGGTGTGCAAAATAGCAGAAAAGTAAATAGAAACAATATGGGGATGAGGTAGGTAGATTGGGTGGGCTATTTACAGATGGGCTATGAACAGCTACAGCTATTGGTTAGCTGCTCAGATAGCTGATGTTTAAAGTTAGTGAGGGAAATATAAGTCTCCAGATTCAGCGATTTTTGCAATTCGTTCCAGTCATTGGCAGCAGAGAACTGGAAGGAAAGGCGGCCAAAGGAGGTGTTGACTTTGGGGATGACCAGTGAGATATACCTGCTGGAGCGCGTGGGTGTTGTCGTCGAGATCAGTGAGCTGAGATAAGGCGGAACTTTACCTAGCATAGACTTATAGATGACCTGGAGCCAGTGGGTCTGGCGACGAATATGTAGCGAGGGCCAGCCGACTAGAGCATACAGGTCGCAGTGGTGGGTGGTATAAGGGGCTTTGGTGACAAAACGGATGGCACTGTGATAGACTGCATCCAGTTTGCTGAGCAGAGTATTGGAAGCTATTTCGTAAATGACATCGCCGAAGTCGAGGATCGGTAGGATAGTCAGTTTTACGAGGGTATGTTTGGCGGCGTGAGTGAAGGAGGCTTTGTTGCGAAATAGGAAGCCGATTCTAGATTTCATTTTGGATTGTAGATGTTTAATATGAGTCTGGAAGGAGAGTTTACAGTCTAGCCAGACACCTAGGCATTTGTAGTTGTCCACATATTCTAAGTGAGAACCGTCCAGAGTAGTTTTGCTTGAAGGAGCTGGAGCAGTTTTGCCTTGAAGAATGGGTAAAAATCCCAGTGGCTAGATATGCCAAGCTTATAGAAACATACACCAAGAGACTTGCAACTGTAATTGCTGCAAAAGGTGGTTCTACAAATTATTGACTTTGGGCGAGGGTGAATAGTTATGCACGCTCAAGTTCTGTTTTTTTTTGCTTTATTTCTTGTTTGTTTCACAATAAAAAATATTTTGCATCTTCAAAGTGGTAGTCAGGTTGTGTATATCAAAAGACACAAACCTTCAAAAAATACATTTTAATTCCAGGTTGTAAGGCAACAAAATAGGAACAATGCCAAAGGGGTGAATACTTAAGCAAGCCAATGTACACCATACAGTACAATAGGAAAGTATTCAGACCCCTTGACTTTTTCCACAGTTTGTTACGTTACAGCCTGAATTTAGAATTGATTAAAAATAACAACAACAGGTATTTATGTGTTTTTTTGTAAATACAATAATTTATTAAAACCTGTTTTCGCTTTGTCATTATGAGGTATTGTGTGTAGACTGCTGTGGAATTAAAAAAAATGTAATCCATTTTAGAATAAGACTGTAATGTAACAAAATGTGTGAAAAATCAAGTTGTCTGAATACTTTCCGAAGGCACTGCACATGTACAGTTGAAGTCGGAAGTTTACATACACTTAGGTTCATTAAAGAGTCATTAAAACTCATTTTTCAACCACTCCTCAAATTTCTTGTTCACAAACTATAGTTTTGGCAAGTCGGTCAGGACATCTACTTCGTGCATGACACAAGTCATTTTTCCAACAATTGTTTACAGGCAGATTATTTCACTTATAATTCACTGTATCACAATTCCAGTGGGTCAGAAGTTTACATACACCAAGTTGACTGTGCCTTTAAACAGCTTGGAAAATTCCTGAAAATGATGTCATGGCTTAGAAGCTTCTGATAGGCTAATTGACATAATTTATTCTGACATTTCACATTCTTAAAATAAAGTGGTGATCCGAACTGACCTAAAACAGGGAATTTTTACTAGGATTAAAAGTCAGGAAATGTGAAAAACTGAGTATAAATGTACTTGGCTAAGGTGTATATAAACTTCCGACTTCAACTGTAGGTAGGGCTAAAGGAGCTAGGCAGGCAGGAGTAACAACGGCTCAGCCGTGAAGTGGTAACCCACACAAGCTCACAGAAGGGGACCGCCGAGTGCCGAAGTGCGTAGTGTGAAGGTTGGAACCAAGGTTGGAACCTCCGTTGGAACCAAGCGTCGGCTAGAGTGGTTTAAAACTCTTCGCCATTGGACTTTGGAGCAGTTGAAACGCGTTTTCTGGAGTAATGTTTCACTCTTCACCATCTGGCAGTCCAACAGACAAATCTGAGTTTGGCGGATGCTAGGAGAACGCTACCTGCCCGAATGCATAGTGCCAACTGTAAAGTTTGGTGGATGAAGAATCATGTTCTGGGGCTGTTTTCATGGTTCGGGCTAGGCACCTTAGTTCAAGTGAAGGGAAATCTTAACGCTACAGCATACAATGACATTCTATACAATTCTGTGCTTCCAACTTTGTGGCAACAGTTTGGGGAAGGCCTTTCCTGTTTTAGCATGACAATGCCCCCAAGCACAAAGCGAGGTCCATACAGAAATGGTTTGTCGAGATCGGTGTGGAAGAACTTGACTGGCCTGCACAGAGCCCTGACCTCAACCTCATCGAACACCTTCAGGATGAAATGGAATGCCGACTGTGAGCTAGGCCTAATCGGCAAACATCAGTGCCTGACCTCACTAATGCTCTTGTGGCTGAATGGAAGTCCCTGACGAAATGTTCCAACATCTAGTGGAAAGCCTTCCCAGAAGAGTGGAAGCTGCTTCAAAAGCAAAAGGGGGGTCCAACTCCATTTTAATGCCCATTATTTTGGAATGAGATTTTCGACGAGCATGTGTCCACATACTTTTGGTCATGTAGTGTAGTTTTGGTTAAAAAGTGTAAAAGAAATGAGTTGGCAATTAAATTGGAGAAGGAGTACTTAGGAGCACCTAACATGGCTTTGTGCTTTGTGGCTGGCCAGGCCTGCAGTTTGTCTGCTTTTTTATAATGCAATGGCTCATAATTATCTCACGCTTGCTCATTTTACACTGACACGTGGCTTTCCTAAATGTCAGACGAAGCAGGCAGCCCAACCCAGTTGTCTCTCCACGCAGCAAAGGAGAAAACTCTCCCAGCCCAGCACGCAGCCATGATGACGGCAGTGCTTTAACCCTAAACGTGCAGCCCCCCGTCGGGGAATATCGGTTCAGGGTTCACCTATCGTTGACCTGGCTATTGTTGTATGCGATACTTACGGGTAAACTTTTGCAATCAATATGACATCAGCCTGCGGAGCCCTTGGGAATGAAAACCTGAAACACCGCACTTAATCTTGAAGCTGACCCCTGCTCAATTCTCTGTAGCTCAACTGGGTAGTTGGCCTACTTGATGCGGCATTATTGCAGCAGAGGTCAGATGTAATCTGTCTTGCAGAACGCCTGATGAATGGCTGTTTAAAAAAAAAAAAAATGCCTCTTCGATCCAACAAGAGACATTTAATAATAATGGACAATAACTGCACACAACAAAATCCTTGTAACCTGACGGAGGGGAAAAATCTCTACTGATGCCTCCTCTTCACATGTCAGATACCGAGCAGGTAGCCACACTCATTCCACTTTTGGGCATGTGTTTTATATTGTACAACTCTATGCTCTCTGTATTGTAGAACCCTATGCTCTCTGTACTGTAGAACCCTATGCTCTCTGTACTGTAGAACCCTATGCTCTCTGTACTGTAGAACCCTATGCTCTCTGTACTGTAGAACCCTATGCTCTCTGTACTGTAGAACCCTATGCTCTCTGTATTGTAGAACCATATGCTCTCTGTATTGTAGAACCCTATGCTCTCTGTATTGTAGAACCCTATGCTCTCTATATTGTTTATTGTAGAACCCTATGTTCTCTGTTTTGTAGAATCCTATGCTCTCTGTATTGTAGAATCCTATGCTCTCTGTATTGCATATTGTAGAACCCTATACTATCTGTATTGTAGAACCCTATCGTCTCTGTATTTTATATATTTTAGAATCCTATTATCTGTGTATTGGAGAACCCTATGCTCTCTGTATTGTATAACGCTGTGCCATATTGTATGTGTTTATGGTTTTGCTCGAATTAGTTACAATTACAAAGATATTCACTTTCTTTTCACCGTAACATTACTTTTCACCGTAACATCACCGTAACATTTCTTTTCACCGTAACATTACTTTTCACCGTAACATCACCGTAACATTTCTTTTCACCGTAACATTACTTTTCACCGTAACATCACCGTAACATTTCTTTTCACCGTAACATTACTTTTCACCGTAACATCACCGTAACATTACTTTTCACCGTAACATCACCGTAACATTACTTTTCACCGTAACATCACCGTAACATCACCGTAACATTACTTTTCACCGTAACATCACCGTGACATTACTTTTCACCGTAACATCACCGTAACATTACTTTTCACCGTAACATCACCGTAACATTACTTTTCACCGTAACATTACTTTTCACCGTAACATCACCGTAACATTTCTTTTCACCGTAACATTACTTTTCACCGTAACATCACCGTAACATTACTTTTCACCGTAACATCACCGTAACATTACTTTTCACCGTAACATTACTTTTCACCGTAACATCACCGTAACATTACTTTTCACCGTAACATCACCGTAACATTACTTTTCACCGTAACATTACTTTTCACCGTAACATCACCGTAACATTACTGTTCACCGTAACATTACTTTTCACCGTAACATCACCGTAACATTACTTTTCACCGTAACATCACCGTAACATTACTTTTCACCGTAACATCACCGTAACATTACTTTTCACCGTAACATCACCGTAACATCACCGTAACATTTCTTTTCACCGTAACATCACCGTAACACTACTTTTCACCGTAACATCACCGTAACATTACTTTTCACCGTAACATCACCGTAACATCACCGTAACATTACTTTTCACCGTAACATCACCGTAACATTACTTTTCACCGTAACATCACCGTAACATTACTTTTCACCGTAACATCACCGTAACATTACTTTTCACCGTAACATCACCGTAACATTTCTTTTCACCGTAACATCACCGTAACATCACCGTAACATTACTTTTCACCGTAACATCACCGTAACATTACTTTTCACCGTAACATCACCGTAACATCACCGTAACATTTCTTTTCACCGTAACATCACCGTAACATCACCGTAACATCACCGTAACATCACCGTAACATTTCTTTTCACCGTAACATCACCGTAACATCACCGTAACATTTCTTTTCACCGTAACATCACCGTAACATCACCGTAACATTTCTTTTCACCGTAACATCACCGTAACATCACCGTAACATCACCGTAACATTACTTTTCACCGTAACATCACCGTAACATTACACAGTTTGTGCAACCCTGTTCATGTAATTCCTGTAATTTGGTGTCTATTTGGAACCAAAAGTAGTTAGTGTTGTTATTTTCCCATACGCATTGTATACTTAGTATACAATTTGTTGGCCATTCACTGTTAATAGAGTGTATTTAGATATTAGAATGCTTATTTGTGATTCATTTAACTAGCTCAGAGGTAAAGAGGTAAAAAGGCGACACCCAGCCATTTTGCAGTCTGTCATCCTGATAATCAATCAAACCAGCATGTAGTTAGTTTAGGTGGCTCTAAATAAAATGCAACCCGTTTAAATGACTATAGAGTTATGAAAGTCATCGAGGGAAATTGAAATGCCATTCTTCAGAAAATAATGCCCAAAGTGAGGAGACAGTGTTGACGTAGACAATGTCTTTAGTGACATGAGTTCATTGGGACCAGAACACATTCTCTCTAAAGGTAAACACCAGTGACTGTATATTCCTCACCATCAGTTAAACCTCAATTTAATCTAAAAATAAACCCAGGACATTGAACAGATGTCCTGGGTTTTGACATCTCTCCATTATGCTTACTCCATTTTAAGTGAATCATAACTTTGCTCTGCAAGAAGGAATTACCATGCGTTTTGAGAAAATGTATTGTGCACCAAGCTATGAATTATGATGCAAAAATCTAAATGAATGTGTAATGCCTGGGAATCATTTATTGGAGATTAAAACAAATAGTAAATGAAGGAAAATGTTCCTCAGTCACTCAGAGCGTGTTTGGATTTCTGAATGGTCCACTCCACAGAGACAGACAGTTAACCTGTTAATTATTATTTTTTAAACCTTTATTTAACTAGGCAAGTCAGTTAAGAACAAACTTATTTTCAATGACGGCCTAGGAACAGTGGGTTAACTGCCTTGTTCAGGGGTAGAACGACAGATTTGTACCTTGTCAGCTTGGGGTTTTGAACTTGCAACTTTTCGGTTACTAGCCCAACACTCTAACCACTAGGCTACCCTGCCGCCCTGTTTACTGAAGCTTGGCACCTTCATTTTGAATGTTCAATATTCAATTATATGGTTATTTATTGATCACAGACATGTGTCAGTCTATGTAACGAATACAGATGAATTCAGAGGAAAAATAAGTGTCAGGGAAGTGTCTGATTTAAGGATTGCTTGTAATCTGTGTGTGAATAAATGGGGTGATAATAAATTACACAAATAAACTTTTATAAAGAAAAGCAACAGCCACAGAGGTCTAAGACACTGCATTGCAGTGCTTGAGGAGTCACTACAGACCCGGGTTCGATCCCGGGAGACCCATGAGGCGGTGCGCACAATTGGCCCAGCGTTGTCTGGGTTAGGGGAGGGTTTGGCCAGGCCGCGTTTGGCCATGCCAGGATGTCCTGTCTTCGGTCGCCAGTTGTACAGTGTTTCCTCTGACACATTGGTGCGGCTGGCTTCCAGGTTAAGCGAGCAGTATCTCAAGAAGCAGTGCGGCTTGGCAGGGTCATGTTTCATAGTACGCATGGATCTCTGAGTCCGTACTGGAGTTGCAGCGATGGGACAAGACTGTAACTATAAATTGGGGGAAAAATTAAAGTGGTATGGCAAACTATGAACTTGTCTTTTCTGGGGCCTGGAGATTTTCCTGATCTCATGACCTGGTCAGGTAAAGCTCTGGGTCCTATTTGCAGGTTATGTCAAAATATGAGTATTGTAGATCGCTTCCCTTTTCTTCTGTTCTATGACTTTATGACTGGGGGTTTTCTTGTCAGTATAAGGGCACAAGACAAGACCCAGATGCAGACACGGGAGGCAGATGGTTTGAGTCTTTGATATTTATTATATTCCAAAAGGGTAGGCAAGAGAATGGTCGTGGACAGGCAAAAGGTCAAAACCAGTTCAGACTCCAGGAGGTATAGTGTGGTAGGCAGCCTCGAGGTCAGGGCAGGCAGAATGGTCAGGCAGGCAGGTACAGAGTCCAGAAACAGACAAGGGTCAACAGACAAGACGAACTGGCACAGAGAGACAGGAAACACAGGGATAAATACACCGGGGAAAATAAGCGACACCTGGAGGCGGTGGAGACAATCACAAGGACAGGTGAAACAGATCAGGGCGTGACAGTCAGGTCACCCTCACCATAGAGACACATCAACCCTCACCATAGAGACACATCAACCCTCATTGTAGAGACACATCAACCCTCACCGTAGATACACATCAACCCTCACCATAGAGACACATCAACCCTCACCGTAGAGACACATCAACCCTCACCATAGAGACACATCAACCCTCACTGTAGATACACATCAACCCTCACTGTAGAGACACATCAACCCTCACTGTAGATATACATCAACCCTCACTGTAGATACACATCACCCCTTACTGTAGAGACACATCAACCCTCACTGTAGATACACATCAACCCTCACCGTAGAGACACATCAACCCTCACTGTAGATACACATCAACCCTCACCGTAGAGACACATCAACCCTCACCGTAGATACACATCAACACTCACTGTAGATACACATCAACACTCACTGTAGATACACATTAACCCTCACTGTATATGCACATCAACCCTCACTGTATATACACATCAACCCTCACCGTAGAGACACATCAACCCTCACCGTAGATACACATCGACCCTCACTGTAGATACACATCAACCCTCATTGTAGAGACACATCAACCCTCACCGTAGATACACATCAACCCTCACTGTAGATACACATCACCCCTTACTGTGGATACACATCAACCCTCACTGTAGATACACATCAACCCTCACTGTAGATACACATCAACCCTCACTGTAGATACACATCAACCCTCACTGTAGATACACATCAACCCTCACTGTAGATACACATCAACCCTCACTGTAGATACACATCAACCCTCACCATAGAGACACACCAACCCTCACTGTAGATACACATCAACACTCATTGTAGAGACACATCAACCCTCACCGTAGATACACATCAACCCTCACTGTAGATACACATCACCCCTTACTGTGGATACACATCAACCCTCACTGTAGATACACATCAACCCTCACTGTAGATACACATCAACCCTCACTCTAGATACACATCAACCCTCACTGTAGATACACATCAACCCTCACTGTAGAGACACATCAACCCTCACCGTAGAGACACACCAACCTTCACTGTAGATACACATCAACCCTCACCATAGAGACACACCAACCCTCGCTGTAGATACAGATCAACCCTCACTGTAGATACACATCAACCCTCACCATAGATACACATCAACCCTCACTGTAGATACACATCAACCCTCACCATAGAGACACATCAACCCTCACCGTAGAGACACATCAACCCTCACCGTAGATACACATCAACCCTCACCATAGAGACACACCAACCCTCACTGTAGATACACATCAACACTCACTGTAGATACACATCAACACTCACTGTAGAGACACATCAACCCTCACCGTAGAGACACACCAACCTTCACTGTAGATACACATCAACCCTCACCATAGAGACACACCAACCCTCACTGTAGATACACATCAACCCTCACTGTAGATACACATCAACCCTCACTGTAGATACACATCAACCCTCACCATAGATACACATCAACCCTCACTGTAGATACACATCAACCCTCACCATAGAGACACATCAACCCTCACCGTAGAGACACATCAACCCTCACCGTAGATACACATCAACCCTCACCGTAGATACACATCAACCCTCACTGTATATACACATCAACCCTCACCATATAGACACATCAACCCTCACTGTAGATACACATCAACCCTCACCATAGATACACATCAACCCTCACTGTAGATACACATCAACCCTCACTGTAGATACACATCAACCCTCACCGTAGATACACATCAACCCTCACCATAGATACACATCAACCCTCACCATAGATACACATCAACCCTCACCGTAGATACACATCAACCCTCACTGTAGATACACATTAACCCTCACTGTAGATACACATCAACCCTCACCAGAGATGGAGCCCTCCAGAGAGATGGAGTCCTCCAGAGAGATGGAGTCCTCCAGAGAGATGGAGTCCTCCAGAGAGATGGGGCCCTCCAGAGTCCTCCAGAGATATGGAGTCCTCCAGAGATATGGAGCCCTCCAGAGTCCTCCAGAGATATGGAGTCCTCCAGAGAGATGGAGCCCTCCAGAGAGATGGAGTCCTCCAGAGATATGGAGCCCTCCAGAGAGATGGAGTCCTCCAGAGAGATGGAGTCCTCCAGAGATATGGAGCCCTCCAGAGAGATGGAGCCCTCCAGAGAGATGGAGCCCTCCAGAGAGATGGAGCCCTCCAGAGAGATGGAGTCCTCCAGAGATATGGAGCCCTCCAGAGAGATGGAGCCCTCCAGAGAGATGGAGCCCTCCAGAGAGATGGAGTCCTCCAGAGAGATGGAGTCCTCCAGAGAGATGGAGTCCTCCAGAGAGATGGAGCCCTCCAGAGAGATGGAGCCCTCCAGAGAGATGGAGCCACCAGAGATATGGAGCGTTCCAGAGAGATGGAGCGTTCCAGAGAGATGGAGCCCTCCAGAGAGATGGAGCGTTCCAGAGAGATGGAGCCCTCCAGATAGATGGAGCCCTCCAGAGATATGGAGCCCTCCAGAGAGATGGAGCCCTCCAGAGAGATGGAGTTAACTGTCATTGGAGGAGGCTGAGCCCTGTTAGCTGTCATTGGAGGGGGCTGATCCCTGTTAGCTGTCATTGGAGGGGGCCAAGCACTGTTAGCTGTCATTGGAGGGGGCCAAGCACTGTTAGCTGTCATTGGAGGGGGCCAAGCACTGTTAGCTGTCATTGAAAGGGGTTAAGCCCTGTTAACTGTCATTGGAGGGGGCCAAGACCTCTTACCTCTCATTGGAAGGGGCCAAGACCTGTTACCTGTCACTGTGTCATTGCAGGGGGGTAAGCCCTCTTACCTGTCATTGGAGGGGGCTAAGCCCTGTTATCAGTCATTGGGGGAGGGGGGGGCTAAGAGATGTTACCTGTCATTGGAGGAGGCCAAGACCTGTTACCTGTCATTGGAGGGGGCCAAGACCTGTTACCTGTCATTGCACATGAAATGATTAATGCCATTTTATAAGAAGGGGAAACCCTTCTTATAGTTATTTATTCTGTTTCATTCACATTCTGCTGGAAGGAAAAAGGCTAATGTCTGGGCTAATTTGTAGACCTTAAAATTCCAGACAGAGATTGTTTTTACATATAGATGGGGCTCAGGGCCTCTCTCTCGGCTGCAGCCCCTCACCTCGTCTCCTTCTGGGATTCTTATTAAACCCCACCAATTTACCATCTGAAGCAAAGTTAATTATTTACATGAGTTTGTAACTAGAATGGCTCCAACCAGCAGCTTCATGCACTAAACACTCCCACTTGAATTACCATTGGTGACTCCTGCTCTCGGAAACTGCGCTCCCTCTACTCTACACCTTGGTTAACTCTAGGGTAGAGGACAGGACTATACTGATTCCCCAATGCTGATTCTTAGTGCTCCTTGTTCGGGATCTGTTATTGGGATCTGTGTTTTCCACTCTCTGCTAATAAGCAGCTTACTCTGGCTCCCTCTAGACTTGACCCAATACATTTTAGTTTGATACATTTTACAAGGGGATTTTATTAGGTGCTTTAGGATATGCAAACATAGGCTGAAGGTGAGTCATGCTGTAGCAGCCTTGACACAGAGGACACCTGAATGGCTGCTTATCGTTGCAGACAGATCTCATAACTTTCCTTAAGATTGATGGTGGACAAAAGGGGGGAGAGGGGCGGTGAGGAGAGGGACAAGAGAGAACATTTACCTGTGCTCCTGTAACTAACTATAATAGTTTAGCACTGCAGCTTTCCTCAGGCAGCGCTCCTCATGATCTTTCCTCAGGCAGCGCTCCTCATGATCTTTCCTCAGGCAGCGCTCCTCATGATCTTTCCTCAGGCAGCGCTCCTCATGATCTTTCCTCAGGCAGCTCTCCTCATGATCTTTCCTCAGGCAGCGCTCCTCATGATCTTTCCTCAGGCAGTGCTCCTCATATCTTTCCTCAGGCAGCACATCTAATTATCTTTCCTCAGGTAGCGCTCCTCATTATCTTTCCTCAGACAGTGCTCCTCATTATCTTTCCTCAGACAGTGCTCCTCATTATCTTTCCTCGGGCAGCAAACCTTATTATCTTTCCTCAGGCAGCGCTCCTCATTATCTTTCCTCAGGCAGCACACATCATTATCTTTCCTCAGGCAGCACACCTCATTATCTTTCCTCAGACAGCGCACCTCATTATCTTTCCTCAGGCAGCACACCTCATTATCTTCCTCAGGCAGCACACCTTATTATCTTTCCTCAGGTAGCGCCCCTCATTATCTTTCCTCAGGCAGCACACCTCATTATCTTTCCTCAGGTAGTGCTCCTCATTATCTTTCCTCGGGCAGCAAACCTTATTATCTTTCCTCAGGCAGCGCTCCTCATTATCTTTCCTCAGGCAGCACACCTCATTATCTTTCCTCAGACAGCGCACCTCATTATCTTTCCTCAGGCAGCACACCTCATTATCTTTCCTCAGGCAGCGCACCTCATTATCTTTCCTCAGACAGCACACCTCATTATCTTTCCTCAGGTAGCACACCTCATTATCTTCCCTCAGGTAGCACACCTCATTATCTTTCCTCAGGTAGCACACCTCATTATCTTCCCTCAGGTAGCGCACCTCATTATCTTCCCTCAGGCAGCACACCTTATTATCTTTCCTCAGGCAGCACACCTCATTATCTTTCCTCAGGTAGCACACCTCATTATCTTCCCTCAGGTAGCACACCTCATTATCTTTCCTCAGGTAGCGCACCTCATTATCTTCCCTCAGGTAGCGCACTCATTATCTTCCCTCAGGCAGCACACCTTATTATCTTTCCTCAGGCCACACCTCATTATCTTTCCTCAGACAGCACACCTTATTATCTTCCCTCAGGCAGCACACCTCATTATCTTTCCTCAGACAGCACACCTTATTATCTTAGGAATAGGTGGAAGGCTCTCATCTTTCATCCTCTCTTCCCTTTCTCTCCTCCCTCAACGGGAATCCACCAAGCATGCTTTAGTCCATCACAAAGCTAACATGGCATTGAACTTTTAAACCTGCTTTAGGCTTATGTATCTTGCTCTCCCTCTCTCCTCCTCTCCCCTGCTGGTGGCTAATTCTCCCATCTGGAGG
This sequence comes from Salvelinus alpinus, assembly GCF_045679555.1. Lineage (NCBI taxonomy): Eukaryota > Metazoa > Chordata > Actinopteri > Salmoniformes > Salmonidae > Salvelinus > Salvelinus alpinus. The sequence goes on along the minus strand of NC_092099.1, from coordinate 45,520,489 downwards.
ATGTTTGAGAGAAACAAAGAAACAATAAGAGTAAGTTGGGAAAAGGGGGTGTCAGGCTGTCAGTAATCTGACAGCTATGGTAACTACCCTCTAATCCAGATGGCTCCAGCCACATTCTGGCCTGACATCCGAGCCTCTGACTGACAGCTGAAGACTGGCCACATTCCACAGGCAGAAGTGACATCCAGTCTATTAAGGCAGACAAGCACAAAACGTAGATTTGCCCTGACTGCCTGGTACTGAAGCCTACCATGGGGGTGATAGGAGAGGTCCTGGAGAAGGTGTCAGACTCAAGCTCAGATGATAACCATATTGTAATGATGCTGCTGGACCATGAATCACTACGATTGCCCATTCTGACAGAGGAAGTGTACGTCTAGATATCAGGCAGGCAGATCACAGCGGCACGCACACGGTCTCCAGGTCCCACATGCCAGTCAAAGCCTGGCCGCAAGCGGATGCACTTCTTATTCCAACACTAGAGCACAGCAAACACTGATTTCTAATGGACTGACCTGAGGCACGCCATGCTGAGAGAGAGAGAGAGAGAGAGAGAGAGAGAGAGAGAGAGAGAGAGAGAGAGAGAGAGAGAGAGAGAGAGAGAGAGAGAGAGAGAGAGGGAGAGAGGGAGAGAGGGAGAGAGAGAGAGAGAGAGAGAGAGAGAGAGAGAGAGAGAGAGAGAGAGAGAGAGAGAGAGAGAGAGAGAGAGAGAGAGAGAGAGAGAGAGAGAGAGAGAGAGAGAGAGAATTCTCCTCTCTAGATATTTGTGCGAGCATAAAGAGACTCCTCAAGACTGATTTCAGCTGCTGCCACAGACAACCACAAAACCCAGCTTAGTTTCTTTATTGGTACACACTCTTAGAGAAAGATATACATGATTTATTTCAAGGGGTTTTGTGATTGGGTTTCAGTTTAGGTTAATTATTTGCGTTGGCAGGTCGTATTGTTGTAAGCCGTTCATTAGAATACACAATGAACGACACAAGGAGCAAATGAGATGTGCTGGTCGTGCTTTGTTGTAGGTTTGTTTTAAAAAGACGCCCAAATCCAAGCCAGGCACTTAATAACGATACTCTCAGCCGCCTATATAATGGAACAAGTTTACATACATCTGGCCACATTATGCAGCAGTAACAGACATGTCAGTAGATTATCTGTTCATATGAGAGCACTTTAACTCATTAGATAAGTTGCAGGGTTTATCCGCTTAAAAAAAAATATATTTTTTGATTCTATTCCCTAGATTCTCTGAAGTGTACAGAATGCCCCAGCCCCTTATGTCCCAGACAATAGCCGGCAGCAGTCCATGTCAAATGCTTTTGATTCAAACTTTTCTTTTACAAAGCTTGATTATGTAATGTTTAGGTTGTAATGTTGTTTGCAATGCCAATGCATTGCTGAGATTTGTATGGTGAAGAGATCAGCTGGAGAGGAGATTTTATTTTGGAAACCTCAAGTATGAAGTAACTAAATCCCTGAAACATGTGTAGCTATGTCCGACATTCCCCCAGTAGAAGTCAGATTAGCCGTGTGAAAGACACCCTCTCTCCTCTGATCAAGCCAATCCTGAAGGGTGTCCTCTCACCCTTAACAGAACATTCAAATGAGTCTGAAATAATTCCGTCCCAGGCGAGTTCACCAAAGGTGGCATTTCCCGTCTCTTTCCCAACCAAAGCCTCCTTGTCTTCCATCTTACTTATCCCCTCTGGATGGAGACTCAGGGTGAACGCCTTGTTAAGTGACAGGGAGTCAAATATACATTCACACTGTCTTGAGCAGCTGGTTAAAGAGAGAGAGAGCAGCTTCGATCTAGTCAGGCAACATGTAGCCCATTCGCACACCCATCAGGCATGATAACTCGTTATCAGTTTCAGTGTTCCCTGGGACATTTTCACATTATTCCTTTACAAAGTCATCTATGTAATAGGCATTCCCCTTCCCTGATTTTAGTGAAGTCGCCTTCTCGGCTCAAGCCATTTTCAGAAACTTGACTGCTGGCCATACAACACATACCCTCTCTCCCTATCAAAGAAAAATTGTGCACAATAGGAATATTCCATATCAATCAATAATTACACACTACATACAATTGATTTGTATTTAACTAGGCAAGTCAGTTAAGAACAAATTCTTATTATACAATGACATCCTACCCGGCCAAACCCTCCCCTAACCCAATTTTGCGCCGCCCTATGGGACTCCCGATCACAGCCAGTTGTGATACAACCCAGGATCGAACCAGGTTCTGTAGTGATGCCTCTACCACTGAGATGCAGCGCATTAGACAGCTGCGCCACTCGGGAGCCTGTGTGCATAATGAAAATCTTCATATCCTTTTCGCCGTGGCAGAAAAAAGGACAGGAAGTGAACCGGAGAGGACGACAGGAAGTGAACCGGAAAGGAGGACAGGAAGTGAATGCATTAACATCCTCTTAGTCAGTGTAACAAAGATCCCCGTCTCCCCGTCTCACTGTTAACACTGCAGATTAGCTCAGGCTTTACCCCTCTGAGCTTCTCTCCTGTAAATGACGAGTTTTAATGTGAAACAAGCAACATGTCAAAGCCAGTTAAAAGATGTCGGCATTTTCTGCCATGTCACGGTGACAGGCCGTTGAATATCTGGGCCATTAGGGGCTTATTAGTGAATAAATGACCAGATGGTTCAGTGTTGCTCAGAGACGGACACAACTGGATGGTACTAATCAGCTGTGTCTGTAGCTCGGTGTCAAATCAAACGACATGGGAACCCATGGCAACTGAATACAAGTTAACATTAGCAAGTCAATTTGACATCCTGGTGCTGTAAGCAGACTTCCAAATGTCCCTCCAGTACTCTCTTGGAAGGGAATGGCTGCTCTTTCTGAGGAACACGTCCGCTCTTTCTAAGGAACAAATGTCTGCTCTATCTACGGAACAAATCGCTGATCTTTCCAAGGAACAAATAGAATTTGAAATAGCTTATGTATGTTTTCTCCATCACCTTCCCCCTTGTGCAATACATGATTAATGAGTTTAAATTGTATGTGATTGCTGACACTTATATTTTCAATGTGTTTATTCAAGACTTAGCTAAATGTAAATGCCCCTTTGTTCTGAGTCTTGTAATTTCAATATGTCCTCCAAGCAACCTTTTTGTTTTCCTGGTACATAATCTATAATACTATAACCTATGACACTATAACCTATGACACTATAACCTATGACACAATAACCTATGATACTATAACCTATAATACTATAACATATAATACTATAACATATAATACTATAACCTATGATACTACAACCTATAACATATAATACTATAACCTATAATACTATAACCTATGATACTACAACCTATAACATATAATACTATAACCTATAATACAATAACCTATGATACTACAACCTATAACATATAATACTATAACCTATGATACTACAACCTATAACATATAATACTATAACCTATAATACAATAACCTATGATACTACAACCTATAACATATAATACTTTAACCTATGATACTATATCCTATGATACTACAGTGGCTTGCGAAAGTTTTCGTCCCCTTTAGCATTTTTCCTATTTTGTTGCCTTACAACCTGGAAGTAAAATAGATTTTTGGGGGTTTGTATCATTTGATTTACACAACATGCCTACCAATTTTAAGATGCAAAATAGTTTTTATTGTGAATCAAACAAGAAACAAGTGTCACGCTCTGTCCTTAGTATTCTTTGTTTTCTTAATTATTTTGGTTAGGTCAGGGTGTGACATGGGAAATGTATGTGGTTTTTGTAGTGTCTAGGGTGGTTGTAAGGTTTAGGGGGTTTATTAGAGTAGTTGGGTTTATGTTTAGTATAGTAGTCTAGCTGTGTCTATGGTTGAGTGTAGGTATCTAGGAAAGTCTGTGGTTGCCTGAATTGGGTCTCAATTAGAGACAGCTGGTTATTGTTGTCTCTGATTGGGAGCCATATTTAAGGCAACCATAGGCTTTAGCTGTTTGTGGGGAATTGTCTATGCTGAACGTTTGTAGCCTGTGTGTGTGCACTACGTTTATAGCTTCACGGTCGTTTGTTGTTTTTGTATAGTTTGTAATAGTGTTTCATTTCATGTTCATCTTCGTAGAAAAAATAAAAGAAGATGGCTTATTTTCCACATGCTGCGTTTTGGTCCGTCTCTCCTCCACACGATCGTGACAACAAGACAAAAAATTGATAACTTGAGCATGCATAACTATTCACCTCCCCAAAGTTAATACTTTGTAGAGCCACCTTTTGCAGCAATTACAGTTGCAAGTCTCTTGGGGTATGTCTCTATAAGCTTGGCACATCTAGCCACTGGGATTTTTGCCCATTCTTAAAGGCAAAACTGCTCCAGCTCCTTCAAGTTGGATGGATTCCGCTGGTGTACAAAAATCTTTAAGTCATACCACAGATTCTCAATTGGATTGAGGTCTGGGCTTTGACTAGGCCATTCCAAGACATTTACATGTATACTCTTAAATCACTCAAGTGTTGCTGTAGCAGTATGCTTAGGGTCATTTTCCTGCTGGAAGATGCACCTCCGTCCCAGTCTCAAATCTCTGGAAGACTGAAACAGATTTCCCTCAAGAATATCCCTGTATTTAGCATCGTCCATCATTCCTTCGATTCTGACTAATTTCCCAATCCCTGCCGATGAAAAACACCCCCACAGCACGATACTGTCACCACCATGCTTCACTGTGGGGATGATATTTTCGGGGTGATGAGAGGTGTTGGGTTTGCGCCAGAAGTAGTGTTTTCCTAGATGGCCAAAAAGCTACATTTTAGTCTCATCTGACCAGAGTTTCTTCTTCCATATGTTTGGGGAGTCTCCCACATGCCTTTTGGCAAACACCAAACATGTTTGCTTATTTTGTTTTAAAGGGCAATGGCTTTTTTCTGGCCACTCTTCCGTAAAGCCCAGCTCTGTGGAGTGTATAGCTTAAAGTGGTCCTATGGACAGATACTCCAATGTCCACTGTGGAGCTTTGCAGCTCCTTCAGGGTTATCTTTGGTCTCTTTGTTGCCTCTCTGATTAATGCTCTCCGTGGGATGGTCAAAGTTTCGTATATGTTTTTTATAACCCAACCCTGATCTGTACTTCTCCACAACTTTGTCCCTGACCTGTTTGGAGAGCTTGGTCTTCATGGTGCCCCTTGCTTAGTGGTGCTGCAGACTCTGGGGCAAATTTCCGAACTGAGATCATGTGACAGATCATGTGACACTTGGATTTCACACAGGTGGACTTTCTTTAACTAACTGTGTGACTTCTGAAGGTAATTGGTTGCACCAGATCTTATTTAGAGGATTCATTGCAAAGAGGGTGAATACATATGCACGCACCACTTATCCATTTGTTATTATTAAATAACAATTCAAATAAATAATCGTAAAAATTATAGATATTAAACATCTAGGTACATACAAGTGTCTTATAATGGTTAAAAGCTTAAATTATTGTTAATCTAACTGCATTGTCCGATTTACAACAGGCTTTACAGCGAAAGCATGCCATGAAATTGTTTGAGGAGGGCGCCCCACATCAACATATTTTTCAACCAGCACAGGCTTCATAAAATCACAAAAATAATCACTTACTTTAAAAAAATCATCCTCTGATTTGCAATCCAAAGGGTCCCAGCTACAACATGCATTGTCGTTTTGTTAGATAAAATCCTTCTTTATATCTCAAAAAGTCTGTTTAGTTGGAGCCATCGATGAGTTCAACATGCAGACAAAGGAATCCAAAAAGCTACCGCTAAACTTTGTTAAAACAAGTCAAACTATGTTTATATTAAATCCTCAGGTACTCTGAAATGTAATTAAACTATAATATTTCATACGAAAAGATTCAATAGAAAAGTTAAATTAGTGCGAGTTCTCTTCATCGCGCGCCCACAGACTGATTTCCAACTGTGACTCCCAGTAGCAAAACTCAGAATTCTTCCTAGTTTTGGAATAAACAAGCCTGAAACCTTGAACAAAGACTGTTGACATCTAGTGGAAGCCACAGGAATTGCAATCTGGGAGCTGGAATTGCATAGGACCCATAGCTTTCCATTGTAAGAGCATGGGATATAAAAAAAACAACAATCTGGTTGGTTTTTCTTTGGATTTCCTCCTACCATATCAATTGTGTTATAGTCGCATACGTCATTTTAACATTTCTACAAACTTCAAAGTGTTTTATTAGATAGAGGTGTAATGTATAGAAGACTAGATATGTCTTTATTAGATAGAGGTGTAATGTTGAGGAGACTAGATATGTCTTTATTAGAAAGAGGTGTAATATTGAGGAGACTAGATATGTCTTTATTAGATAGAGGTGTAATGTATAGAAGACTAGATATGTCTTTATTAGATAGAGGTGTAATGTTGAGGAGACTAGATATGTCTTTATTAGATAGAGGTGTAATGTTGAGGAGACTAGATATGTCTTTATTAGATAGAGGTGTAATGTTGAGGAGACTAGATATGGCTTTATTAGATAGAGGTGTAATATTGAGGAGACTAGATATGTCTTTATTAGATAGAGGTGTAATGTATAGAATACTAGATATGTCTTTATTAGATAGAGGTGTAATGTTGAGGAGACTAGATATGTCTTTATTAGATAGAGGTGTAATGTTGAGGAGACTAGATATGTCTTTATTAGATAGAGGTGTAATGTTGAGGAGACTAGATATGTCTTTATTAGATAGAGGTGTAATGTTGAGGAGACTAGATATGTCTTTATTAGATAGAGGTGTAATGTTGAGGAGACTAGATATGGCTTTATTAGATAGAGGTGTAATGTTGAGGAGACTAGATATGGCTTTATTAGATAGAGGTGTAATATTGAGGAGACTAGATATGGCTTTATTAGATAGAGGTGTAATGTTGAGGAGACTAGATATGGCTTTATTAGATAGAGGTGTAATATTGAGGAGACTAGATATGTCTTTATTAGATAGAGGTGTAATGTTGAGGAGACTAGATATGTCTTTATTAGATAGAGGTGTAATGTTGAGGAGACTAGATATGTCTTTATTAGATAGAGGTGTAATGTTGAGGAGACTAGATATGGCTTTATTAGATAGAGGTGTAATGTTGAGGAGACTAGATATGTCTTTATTAGATAGAGGTGTAATGTTGAGGAGACTAGATATGTCTTTATTAGATAGAGGTGTAATGTTGAGGAGACTAGATATGTCTTTATTAGATAGAGGTGTAATGTTGAGGAGACTAGATATGTCTTTATTAGATAGAGGTGTAATGTTGAGGAGACTAGATATGGCTTTATTAGATAGAGGTGTAATGTTGAGGAGACTAGATATGGCTTTATTAGATAGAGGTGTAATGTTGAGGAGACTAGATATGGCTTTATTAGATAGAGGTGTAATGTTGAGGAGACTAGATATGTCTTTATTAGATAGAGGTGTAATGTTGAGGAGACTAGATATGTCTTTATTAGATAGAGGTGTAATGTTGAGGAGACTAGATATGTCTTTATTAGATAGAGGTGTAATGTTGAGGAGACTAGATATGTCTTTATTAGATAGAGGTGTAATGTTGAGGAGACTAGATATGTCTTTATTAGATAGAGGTGTAATGTTGAGGAGACTAGATATGTCTTTATTAGATAGAGGTGTAATGTTGAGGAGACTAGATATGGCTTTATTAGATAGAGGTGTAATGTTGAGGAGACTAGATATGGCTTTATTAGATAGAGGTGTAATGTTGAGGAGACTAGATATGGCTTTATTAGATAGAGGTGTAATGTTGAGGAGACTAGATATGGCTTTATTAGATAGAGGTGTAATATTGAGGAGACTAGATATGGCTTTATTAGATAGAGGTGTAATGTTGAGGAGACTAGATATGGCTTTATTAGATAGAGGTGTAATATTGAGGAGACTAGATATGTCTTTATTAGATAGAGGTGTAATGTTGAGGAGACTAGATATGTCTTTATTAGATAGAGGTGTAATGTTGAGGAGACTAGATATGTCTTTATTAGATAGAGGTGTAATGTTGAGGAGACTAGATATGGCTTTATTAGATAGAGGTGTAATGTTGAGGAGACTAGATATGTCTTTATTAGATAGAGGTGTAATGTTGAGGAGACTAGATATGTCTTTATTAGATAGAGGTGTAATGTTGAGGAGACTAGATATGTCTTTATTAGATAGAGGTGTAATGTTGAGGAGACTAGATATGTCTTTATTAGATAGAGGTGTAATGTTGAGGAGACTAGATATGGCTTTATTAGATAGAGGTGTAATGTTGAGGAGACTAGATATGGCTTTATTAGATAGAGGTGTAATGTTGAGGAGACTAGATATGGCTTTATTAGATAGAGGTGTAATGTTGAGGAGACTAGATATGGCTTTATTAGATAGAGGTGTAATGTTGAGGAGACTAGATATGTCTTTATTAGATAGAGGTGTAATGTTGAGGAGACTAGATATGTCTTTATTAGATAGAGGTGTAATGTTGAGGAGACTAGATATGTCTTTATTAGATAGAGGTGTAATGTTGAGGAGACTAGATATGTCTTTATTAGATAGAGGTGTAATGTTGAGGAGACTAGATATGTCTTTATTAGATAGAGGTGTAATGTTGAGGAGACTAGATATGTCTTTATTAGATAGAGGTGTAATGTTGAGGAGACTAGATATGTCTTTATTAGATAGAGGTGTAATGTTGAGGAGACTAGATATGTCTTTATTAGATAGAGGTGTAATGTTGAGGAGACTAGATATGTCTTTATTAGATAGAGGTGTAATGTTGAGGAGACTAGATATGTCTTTATTAGATAGAGGTGTAATGTTGAGGAGACTAGATATGTCTTTATTAGATAGAGGTGTAATGTTGAGGAGACTAGATATGTCTTTATTAGATAGAGGTGTAATGTTGAGGAGACTAGATATGTCTTTATTAGATAGAGGTGTAATGTTGAGGAGACTAGATATGTCTTTATTAGATAGAGGTGTAATGTTGAGGAGACTAGATATGTCTTTATTAGATAGAGGTGTAATGTTGAGGAGACTAGATATGTCTTTATTAGATAGAGGTGTAATGTTGAGGAGACTAGATATGTCTTTATTAGATAGAGGTGTAATGTTGAGGAGACTAGATATGTCTTTATTAGATAGAGGTGTAATGTTGAGGAGACTAGATATGTCTTTATTAGATAGAGGTGTAATGTTGAGGAGACTAGATATGTCTTTATTAGATAGAGGTGTAATGTTGAGGAGACTAGATATGTCTTTATTAGATAGAGGTGTAATGTTGAGGAGACTAGATATGTCTTTATTAGATAGAGGTGTAATGTATAGACTAGATATGTCTTTATTAGATAGAGGTGTAATGTTGAGGAGACTAGATATGTCTTTATTAGATAGAGGTGTAATGTTGAGGAGACTAGATATGTCTTTATTAGATAGAGGTGTAATGTATAGACTAGATATGTCTTTATTAGATAGAGGTGTAATGTTGAGGAGACTAGATATGTCTTTATTAGATAGAGGTGTAATGTATAGACTAGATATGTCTTTATTAGATAGAGGTGTAATGTTGAGGAGACTAGATATGTCTTTATTAGATAGAGGTGTAATGTTGAGGAGACTAGATATGTCTTTATTAGATAGAGGTGTAATGTTGAGGAGACTAGATATGTCTTTATTAGATAGAGGTGTAATGTTGAGGAGACTAGATATGTCTTTATTAGATAGAGGTGTAATGTATAGACTAGATATGTCTTTATTAGATAGAGGTGTAATGTTGAGGAGACTAGATATGTCTTTATTAGATAGAGGTGTAATGTTGAGGAGACTAGATATGTCTTTATTAGATAGAGGTGTAATGTTGAGGAGACTAGATATGGCTTTATTAGATAGAGGTGTAATGTATAGACTAGATATGTAGATTTGTATCTGGACAGAATATAGGGCAAATATCTAACCTGCACATTTCATGCCACACCTGAACTGTCAGATTATGTTGGCTCAGGTATAACACATTAAAATATTGCCCCAAATATCGACTATAAAAAAGATTATTGTTCTCTACCGATCTCATGTTTTTATCAACTATCAGTTTATGGTATTAAGGCTAATATATCCCTTGTTTAATATGAAATAATGAAATGTGTTTTTTGTTAACCATCTTGTTCTATGTCAATAGTAAACATTCACAGTGTATAGCTTTCTAATACAGAATACTGTTTAGTTTCCACAATGAAATGGGCCCCACAGTGTCAGCAGTGAAACCTCAAGCTTGAAAGTTTATCTCCACAATGTGCCATTCATATGTTAGACATACAGTGGATGCCTCCTACTGTCTCAGGGTTGTTGGTCTCTTAAAGCACTTGAGTTTTTTTTATTTTGTCAATATATTTAATTCAATTTTCTACTTTTGTGGCGCTTTCGTTCGTTTGATTACGAGATGCCCCACCATTTCTTCTTTACGGGAGGTAGCCTACAAACATCCAACCAGCTGTGTTTATTCGTCAATCTAATTGGTGATGTTTTGTTCTGTGACAGATATGAGATATTAAAAGTAGAAAGGGTTGCATTGCAGCCAACACAATAGATGGTGTGCTGTGTTGGAGTTGCATATAAATGTGGAGGTAAACACTCGGATCTTTTTAATTGTATGGTTTGTGATGGTTAGCTCCAGACCTACAGCTGACACAAAAGAGGCAGCTTGTTTAATAGACGAGACGAGCCGTCTAGAGACAGTCTGTCACTTCTGATTGGTAGGCCTGTTCTACGGAATAATTGATCTCTCGTCTGCTAACAACCCACCATTTAACGTGATCTCGTCCTCATTCGATCTAAATGGATAGTCTATCAATTAGAGACCTAGTTTCACACATGACGTAGAGATAGAGATGTAGATGCCCCCATTAGCTGTTCATTTAGGTTGGGGGTTTTGTTTGTAACGGAGAAAACACATTCATAAAGAGGTTAGGCTACTATACGACAATAGTATCGTGCGGTTTACAGAAGCACATTCTCTTCCTAATAAAAGAGAGAACTTGATTATAACGAGTAGCTAATTATTTCCTCTCCCCTTGTATCTTTACAACAGTTAAAGGCTATGGAGATGTTATGATACATTAGGCATTGTGTGTGACGATAGTGTGCTTCCACTTATTAGTAAGGTAAGAGTGATAATACTCAATAAACTCACAATTTTTTGAATAATTTCTTGCACGTATATTGTATCATCTTCCATTATACGTTTGAACAGCAGCGTAGAACCCAAAACACAACTACAGCGAGCGTTATGTAGGGTTGAAACAACGGGATCTCATGTTATTATCTCCCCCCCCTCCCATTATATTGAATGGAGGACATTGTTATTATTTGTCATCATGTGCTAATTACACATCATTAATGTTGGAACTTAATGGCCCCAGGAGTGGGTAATAGGCTGTAAAGCTGAGTTGGTTGCTTGCAGAGAATTAGTGTCTGGGGGAAAGAACACATGCTAATGAAGCCGAGACCTTTTATTTTAGCAGATAAAAAAATAAATAAGCGTTTTGACATCTGTAGTTGGAAGAGAAAACAATATTTTGTTCTATTATAGGGAGGAGGAGGCGTAAGGCCGGGTGTTCTAGGGAGCAGGAGGCGTAAGGCCGGGTGTTCTAGGGAGCAGGAGGCTTCAGACCGGGTGTTCTAGGGAGCAGGAGGCGTCAGGCCGGGTGTTCTAGGGAGCAGGAGGCTTCAGACCGGCTGTTTTAGGGAGCAGGAGGCGTCAGGCCGGGTGTTCTAGGGAGCAGGAGGCTTCAGACCGGGTGTTCTAGGGAGCAGGAGGCGACAGGCCGGGTGTTCTAGGGAGCAGGAGGCGACAGGCCGGGTGTTAAAGGGAGCAGGAGGCATCAGCCCGGGTGTTCTAGGGAGCAGGAGGCGTCAGACCGGGTGTTCTAGGGAGCAGGAGGCATCAGGCCGGGTGTTCTAGGGAGCAGGAGGCGTCAGGCCGGGTGTTCTAGGGAGCAGGAGGCGTCAGGCCGGGTGTTCAAGGGAGCAGGAGGCGTCAGGCCGGGTGTTCTAGGGAGCAGGAGGCGTCAGGCCGGGTGTTCTAGGGAGCAGGAGGCGTCAGCCCGGTTGTTCTAGGGAGCAGGAGGCGACAGGCCGGGTGTTAAAGGGAGCAGGAGGCGTCAGCCCGGGTGTTCTAGGGAGCAGGAGGCGTCAGACCGGGTGTTCTAGGGAGCAGGAGGCGTCAGGCCGGGTGTTCTAAGGAGCAGGAGGCGTCAGGCCGGGTGCTGTTATAGGGAGCAGGAGGCGTCAGACCGGATGTTCTAGGGAGCAGGAGGCGTCAGGCAGGGTGCGTCAGCCCGGGTGTTCTAGGGAGCAGGAGGCGTCAGACCGGAAGGTTATTATAGGGAGCAGGAGGCGTCAGGCCAGGTGTTCTAGGGAGCAGGAGGCATCATGCCGGGTGTTCTAGGGAGCAGGAGGCGATCATGCCGGGTGTTCTAGGGAGATGGAGGCGTCAGACCGGGTGTTACAGAGAGAGCTGGTTTTCCCTCAGTGCCTTCAGTCAGTTAGCCAAATGACATCTCACTGCTGCTTTCATTCTTTTAGCTGCACTTAGACAGAAGATGGAGTGAGTCCTCGCTCCTCTACTATTTTCAAATGACCCAGGAGTCTGATCTGGCTGCGTGCATGTGTGCGTTCGGTAGCTTAGCGATGTCAAAAAAATCGATTCAATAGTACGCTGATTCTGAACTATGACCCCACCAGACTGCTCTCAGACTGCTCTCACGTTGTTTACTATACAAAACCCTCTCTTACGTTTCCTCTAGGAGACAACTCCATTACTTTCTATACTCAAGATTGTTCAATATCACTAACTGAGGACCTGTGTATGTGCACATCTGGCGTCCTGCGAAGGGCCTGTCTCAGAGCTGGGAGGAACAGGGAAGTGACAGCTGGTCCAGCATGGCTCCATGTTTGACCCCCAGCACTGTGTGTCCTCCCAGGCGGCCAGCGGCGCTCTGTACACCCACGACATGGATACCATCCCAACACCTGGCGGGAGGTAGCACACCTTGTAGCCCAGGATCAAGCTGTTCCCACTCTGGGTTATGGGTGGAGGGGTAGGGTGAATATGATATCAGGTCTCTGACACCCTAGCCTCTAGGACCTCAATGCTCCAACAGGCTCTGAGATCAGGGGGCCTGCTGTGGTGACTGGCCCAACAGGCTCTGAGACCAGGGGGGCTGCTGTGGTGACTAGCCCAACAGGCTCTGAGACCAGGGGGGCTGCTGTGGTGACTGGCCCAACAGGCTCTGAGACCAGAGGGCCTGCTGTGGTGACTAGCCCAACAGGCTCTGAGACCAGGGGGGCTGCTGTGGTGACTGGCCCAACAGGCTCTGAGACCAGGGGGGCTGCTGTGGTGACTGGCCCAACAGGCTCTGAGACCAGAGGGCCTGCTGTGGTGACTAGCCCAACAGGCTCTGAGACCAGGGGGGCTGCTGTGGTGACTGGCCCAACAGGCTCTGAGACCAGGGGGGCTGCTGTGGTGACTAGCCCAACAGGCTCTGAGACCAGAGGGCCTGCTGTGGTGACTAGCCCAACAGGCTCTGAGACCAGGGGGGCTGCTGTGGTGACTGGCCCAACAGGCTCTGAGACCAGGGGGGCTGCTGTGGTGACTGGCCCAACAGGCTCTGAGACCAGAGGGCCTGCTGTGGTGACTAGCCCAACAGGCTCTGAGACCAGGGGGGCTGCTGTGGTGACTGGCCCAACAGGCTCTGAGACCAGGGGGGCTGCTGTGGTGACTAGCCCAACAGGCTCTGAGACCAGCGGGGATGCTGTGGTGACTAGCCCAACAGGCTCTGAGACCAGGGGGGCTGCTGTGGTGACTAGCCCAACAGGCTCTGAGACCAGGGGGGCTGCTGTGGTGACTGGCCCAACAGGCTCTGAGACCAGGGGGGCTGCTGTGGTGACTGGCCCAACAGGCTCTGAGACCAGGGGGGCTGCTGTGGTGACTAGCCCAACAGGCTCTGAGACCAGGGGGGCTGCTGTGGTGACTAGCCCAACAGGCTCTGAGACCAGGGGGGCTGCTGTGGTGACTAGCCCAACAGGCTCTGAGACCAGGGGGGCTGCTGTGGTGACTGGCCCAACAGGCTCTGAGACCAGGGGGGCTGCTGTGGTGACTGGCCCAACAGGCTCTGAGACCAGGGGGGCTGCTGTGGTGACTAGCCCAACAGGCTCTGAGACCAGCGGGGATGCTGTGGTGACTAGCCAAACAGGCTCTGAGACCAGGGGGGCTGCTGTGGTGACTAGCCCAACAGGCTCTGAGACCAGAGGGCCTGCTGTGGTGACTAGCCCAACAGGCTCTGAGACCAGGGGGGCTGCTGTGGTGACTAGCCCAACAGGCTCTGAGACCAGGGGGGCTGCTGTGGTGACTAGCCCAACAGGCTCTGAGACCAGGGGGGCTGCTGTGGTGACTGGCCCAACAGGCTCTGAGACCAGGGGGGCTGCTGTGGTGACTGGCCCAACAGGCTCTGAGACCAGGGGGGCTGCTGTGGTGACTAGCCCAACAGGCTCTGAGACCAGCGGGGATGCTGTGGTGACTAGCCCAACAGGCTCTGAGACCAGGGGGGCTGCTGTGGTGACTAGCCCAACAGGCTCTGAGACCAGAGGGCCTGCTGTGGTGACTAGCCCAACAGGCTCTGAGACCAGGGGGCCTGCTCTACAAACGATTTTTAAGTGCTATGCACTTGACTGGCCCCATTCTGTGAGCTTGTGTGGCCTACCACTTTGCGTTGTTGCTTGTGGACGTTTCCACTTCATAATAACTGCACTTACAGTTGATCTGGCAGCTCTAGCAGGGCAGAAATTTGACAAACTGACTTGTTGGAAAGGTGGCATCCTATATCGGAGCCACGTTTAAAGCCACTGAGCTCTTCAGTAAGTCCATTCTACTGCCAATGTTTGTCTATGGAGATTGCATGAATGTGTGCTCGATTTTATACACCTGTCAGCAACGGGTGTGGTTGAAATAGCCGAATCGACTAATTTGAAGGGGTGTCCACATACCTTTGTATCTACAGTGTAAAAAAAAAAAAAAAAAGGTTTCCTGATCTTTCTTATATCTCTCAGATTTAGGACAGACACTTCAGAACAAACTTTAGATTTTTTGGGGGGAACTATCTGTTGTTCCATGTAGTGAATCTATTATGCAATGTGTTTATATTGGCTAATAGCAGTAAGGCCCAATATGTACATAATCTTTCATATATATAATTTATATTTCAAGGGGTCATAAAATTCTAAATCGAATAGCAAAATTATCCTTATTAAAACAATTCCATATAGCTTGTAAATAATACCCAAAATGTACTCATCTTTTCTGTTGTAAATTATACCCAAACGTACTCATCTTTTCTGTGTATATTATACAACTCCTGCATATAGGGTTGTTCTATGCACTGTAGGTAATTACAGAGAAAATGATGGCGCTAAAATGTCAGTTTGTTTAATTGTGGCTAGTTATCACATTTCCCTTTTTTTTTTTTTTTTTTACTTCAACATGTATGTTATATGAGTCCGGAGTGCCTGGAAGAAACGTGAAAGGTCACATGTCACTTTTAATATGACTAGTGAAAACGCTGTTGCAATATGTGTTGAATACGAATGCATTCATTTATTAACCTGTCTTTCACATTTCCGTTGTGCCTGAGCCTTTTTACCAGGGATAATTTGACAGCAGCCCCCAGCCTGGCTCTGACAGCTCTGAGGAGCTGGGGCTCAGCACCTGCGTCCACAACAACCTCAGATCCTGAACCCTCCTCACAAATGAACTGTCAGATCATTACCGCCCATGACGCAATATGATCTCTCTCAGAATTAGCATTGGCTGGTCCACACAGGCTTTTCTCTCCTCGAAACCAGCCCACTTAGCCCCTTCAGAACGCACCAGTTTGCATCTGGACTGCATTTCCACGAGGGAACACAAGCAGAGAGCAGCTTGTCAGGAGGGAGGGGTCCTTTTGGTTTGGCGTCCCACTTCAGATGCTCTGTCCCATTCGTTCATCACAATTTCATTTCATCAGCTTGACCATGTCCACATGGCATGTGAGTGTGAGGATTTTTGCGCACAAAGGAGCCTCTGAGTAAAGGACTTCAGTGGCTAATCTGTTGATTTTCATACCTCAAAAAGGCTAAAGAGCTCAGGCCCTATTCCCATTACGAGAGATAAAGGAGAGTCTGAGGAGAGGAGTGACCAAAGAGATTTCTACTTTTTAATCCACGTTATATCCTAGTCTTGCCTTTCATTGTGGTTGGCAACACGACATTCTTGGTCAATTGCTCAAATTTACCGTAAATATCATAGTAGCCACTAGCCAGTAAGCACAAACTATGCAACAATCCAAGCAACTTTTCTTCTAAAACATATTACAGTACTGAATAATACAACCAAACTATATTAAACTCTTGAGTAATGCAACAATTCACAAGCACGTGCAGACAAAGGGTTTATTTTCTCGCCCGAGAAACATTCAGTTAGCTGACAATACACAGCTGACTCCTGATAGCTAACTAACAATTGTCTATTGTGTTATTGACTGTACGCTTGTTTATTCCATATGTAACTCTGTGTTGTTGTTTGTGTTGCACTGCTTTGCTTTATCTTGGCCAGGTCACAGTTGTAAATGAGATCTTGTTCTCAACTAGCTTACCTGGTTAAATAAAGGTGAAAAAATGTAAAACATTAAAATAAAACAACATGCTTCATTATCAAGTAACATTAGTATATCAATAATGAACGTTTACCCCTCCCATACAAATCTAAAAGTACAGTAATGTAATACAGTGTCATTCATTAAATAAAGGTTTAATAAAAACAAAATAAAAGAATAGTCTAATATAGGCTACACAGCTAGATAACGTTAGCTGGCAAGCTAGCTAGCTAAACAAAACAATTTCTGCATCCTCACATAAACATGCTGGCTGTAGCTGAATGCTGACGTTTAGCTGAACCATAGCTAGATAGGAGCTCTTAGGCTATCACTAGCTACCGTATTAAAGTTACAAAACCATGCTGAGAATTGCGACTGAAAACATTGATGTCAAGCCCTGACCTTAGTTCCTTTGTTATGTCTCTATTTTGGTTTGGTCAGGGAGTGAGTTGGGGTGGGCATTCTATGTTTTTGTTCTATGTTTTATATTTCTATGTGTTTGGCCGAGTGTGGTTCTCAATCAGAGGCAGCTGTCTATCGTTGTCTCTGATTGAGAACCATACCTAGGTAGCCTCATCCCACCTGTGTTTTGTGGGTAGTTGTTTTCTGTTTACATTTACATTTACATTTAAGTCATTTAGCAGACGCTCTTATCCAGAGCGACTTACAAATTGGTGCATTCACCTTATGATATCCAGTGGAACAACCACTTTACAAAAGTGCATCTAACTCTTTTAAGGGGGGGGTTAGAAGGATCACTTTATCCTATCCTAGGTATTCCTTAAAGAGGTTTTGTGTATTGCACCTTGCAGAACTGTTCGTTTGTCGCTTTGTTCAAGTGTTCGTATTTATTAAAAGTATTATGAATACTTACCACGCTGCACCTTGGTCCTCTTCTCCTTCTCCCGACGACATTCGTTACAATTGATAATTCCCTGGGGAGTTGCTTCTTGCCTGGACCTCGGTGGGTCATTGCAGTCAAGCAAAAAATTAAACACTTAAGATTTAAACCTACAGCGTCAATTTCTGAATATAAGGCTGTTACTACAATTTCAGGTAAAAACTCAATAAAACAAGTCTCAAAAATAGAGGTAAAAGAGAGGTAGAGAGAGGAGAGAGGAGAGGTAGAGGTAGAGAGCAAGAGAGGAGAGGAAAGGTCAGGGAGAGGAAAGGTCGAGGAGAGGCGAGGTAGAAGGATATGAGAGGTAGAAGGAGAAGGAGAGGAGAGGAGAGATAGAAGGAGAGGAGAGGTAGATAGAGAGGATAGGTAGAAGGAGAGGAGAGGTAGGAGAGGAGAGGTAGAAAGAGATGAGATGTAGAGGAGAGGAGAGGTAGAAGGAGAGGTAGAAGGAGATGAGATGTAGAGGAGAGGAGAGGTAGAGGTAGAAGGAGAGGAGAGGTAGAAGGAGAGGAGAGGTAGAAGGAGAGGAGAAGAGGAGGACAGGTAGAAGGAGAGGAAGAGGGAGAGGTGAGGTTGAGGAGAGGGAGAGGGAGAGGTAGAAGGAGAGGTGAGGTAGAAGGAGATGAGAGGTAGAGGAAAGGGAGAAGACCGGTAGAGGAGAGGTAGAAGGAGATGAGAGGTAAGGTAGAGGAAAGGGAGAGGACCGGTAGAGGAGAGGTAGAAGGAGATGAGAGGTAGAAGGAGAGGAGAGGTAGAAGGAGAGGAGAGAAGAGGAGAGGTAGAGGAAGAGGGAGAGGAGAGAGATAGGGGAGGTAGAAGGAGAGGAGAGGTAGAAGGAGAGGAGAGGTAGAAGGAGAGGTAAGGTAGAGGAAAGGGAGAGGACCGGTAGAGGAGAGGTAGAAGGAGATGAGAGGTAGAAGGAGAGGTAAGGTAGAGGAGAGGAGAGAAGAGGAGCGGTAGAAGGAGAGGTTGAGGAAGAGGGAGAGGAGAGGGATAGGGGAGGTAGAAGGAGATAAGAGGAGAGATAGAAGGAGATGAGAGGTAAGAGGAGAGGAGAGGTAGAAGGAGAGGAGAGGTAGAGGAGAGGAGAGGTAGAAGGAGAGGAGAGGTAGAAGGAGATGAGAGGTAGAAGGAGAGGAGAGGTAGAGGAGAGGAGAGGTAGAGGAGAGCTAGAAGGAGAGGAGAGGTAGAGGAGAGGAGAGCTAGAAGGAGATGAGGTAGAGGAGAGGTAGAGGAGAGGAGAGGTAGAAGGAGAGGAGAGGTAGAGGAGAGGAAATGTAGAAGGAGAGGAGAGGTAGAGGAGAGGAGAGGTAGAGGAGAGCTAGAAGGAGAGGAGAGGTAGAAGGAGAGGAGAGGTAGAGGAGAGGAAATGTAGGAGAGGAGAGGTAGAGGAGAGGAGAGGTAGAGGAGAGCTAGAAGGAGAGGAGAGGTAGAAGGAGAGGAAGAGGGAGAGGGAGTTGAGGGAGAGGGAGAGGGAGTTGAGGGGAGTGTTAGAGGAGAGGGAGAGGTAGAGGAAAGGGAGAGGGAGAGAAGAGGTAGAGAGAGGAGCCCAGATAGACACGCTGCTGTAGGCTGATTAAACTAGCCCCTTTATGAGCACATATACTGTAGAGGCATGCAAAGTGGGCAAATCAAATCCATCAGATAGCCCAGCGGTTAAGAGAGGGAGGATATGCAGGCAGGCTCTGCGACAGACAGGCGGTGTCTGTGGGTTACAGGACAAATACTGGAGTTCAGCTCACCTCAGACACCTCAAGCATAGTGTCTGTCCCTGCCTTACAGAGGACACTAACCTCAGGGTACTTTGTTTGACTATTCTATGATGGAGACAAGCATACGGAAAGATACAAGTATCTGTTTTTCAAAGGAATACAACAAAATGCTCTGCCAAGATGGTATTTGCTACAATGGTATTTGCCAATCTGAATCTGATGTGTGTCCCACATACAATATTTGAAAATGTGAATACCTTATTATCTTATTGTTGCAAAGGTTAACTTCACCAAAGTTATCAGTCATTTCTCTCCCATTCAAGAATATGGAGAAGTAACTGTTGGTCTTTGTCTTCACTCAGGGCGGTTAGTAGCTATTCACCTCTCCTGGCAGACTGTTAACTGACAGTCTTCTAGCATTTGGCAAGATGTTATCCAGCAGCCCACCTCATCTCCAGCCCGACACACCTGCCAACCGAACTTCTTCTTACATCCACTATATCGCTGTGAGTGAGCAGCACTCAAAGCAAATGTTTCATGCCCCTACAATGGAAGATTTATTTGTGCTCACTTATAGCTCCTTTTTATTAGATAGAGACAGGCTAGGAGATACTTTCATGGCTAATGAGACAATGGATTTTATTTATTTATTCCGTTACCTGTCTACATTTGCTGGGCAGACACACTGTCGGAATTCTAAGAAGTAAATATATTTGATCAATGTCTTATCCTGGTTTACTAATGAACTAATGAAATTTGGCAGAAGTTATTGAGGAGAATTTACGAGTCCTTATTTATGGAGGGTTGCCTCTGAATTTCAAGTTACTGGTATTCATAGCCGAGGGAAAATGTTTTGACTTTGGGGGTGCTGGTGGGTGGGGAAAAACAATCCCTTTTATAATAAAGCATTGCATGCATCTATAAATCACATTTGTGTAGTGGCATACAGTTGAGCAGACATGTTTTTGAGATTTCCAAACATTGCCTTTTTATAATTCTACGTCATTTACATGATAGAAGGCATCAGCAGAATACTTCTTTATACCACACAAATGGCCATGCAGGCTACAATGCAACTCACTATTCAAGTAGGACAACATTTAAAAAAAACTTTTTCGTATTTATAATCATTTATTTAATCATTATTATTATTTTATATCATTATTATAGGTTATTATTGTAGCTTATCTACTAATTTAAACCAGTTCTTTAAATATGCAAAACATCTTTTCTTTCATTCTGTTGAGACATTTTCGTTGGATAAATATTTCTTAAATGTTAATAGAATACAGTGGAATAGGCCTATGCATGCAATGCCCTGATACATTTAGTGCGCAAATCTCTGACAGCTGAACTATGAGATGAACAGCTATTGTTTTAGGAAAGTAAAAACCAATAAAACAATAGAGTATAAAGTTTTACATATGCTACACATCGAAACACAAGGATTAGTGTTACAGTGTCTTACGAAAGTATTTACCCCCCTTGGCATTTTTCCTATTTTGTTGCCTTACAACCTGGAAGTAAAATAGATTTTTTGGGGGTTTCTATCATTTGATTTACACAACATGCCTACCACTTTGAAGATGCAAAATATTTTTCATTGTGAAACAGACAAGAAGTAAGACAAAAAAAACTGAAAACTTGAGCGTGCATAACTATTCACCCCCCCCAAAGTCAATACCTTGTAGAGGCACCTTTTGTAGCAATTCTTTAAGCAATGGCAAAACTGCTCCAGCTCCTTCAAGCTGGATGGGTTCCGCTGGTGTACAGCAATCTTTAAGTCATACCACAGATTCTCAATTAGATTGAGGTCTGGGCTTTGACTAGGCCATTCCAGGACATTAAAATGTTTCCCCATAAACCACTTGAGTGTTGCTTTAGCAGTATGCTTAGGGTCATTGTCCTGCTGGGAGGTGAAACTCCGTCCCAGTTTCAAATCTCTGGAAGACTGAAACAGGTTTCCCCTCAAGAATCTCCCTGTATTTAGTGCCATCCATCATTCCTTAAATTCTGACCAGTTCCCCAGTCCCTGCCGATGAAAAACATGGTGTTCTCAGGGTGATGAGAGGTGTTGGGTTTGTGCCAGACATAGCGTTTTCCTTGATGACCAAAAAGCTCAATTTTAGTCTCATCTGACCATAGTTCCTTTTTCCATATGTTTTGGGAGTCTCCCACATGACTTTAGGTGAACACCAAACGTGTTTGCTTTTTTTTCTTTAAGCAATGTTTTTTTTCTGGCCACTCTTCCATAAAGCCCAGCTCTGGAGAGTGTACGCCTTAAAGTGGTCCTATGGACAGATACTTCAATCTCCGCTGTGGAGCTTTGCAGCTCCTTCAGGGTTATCTTTGGTCTCTTTGTTGCCTCTCTGATTAATGCTCTCCTTGCCTGGTCCGTGAGTTTTGGTGGGCGGCTCTCTCTTGGCAGGTTTGTTGTGGTGCCATATTCTTTCCATTCTTTAATAATGCATTTAATGGTGCTCAGCGGGATGTTCAAAGTTTCGTATATTTTTTTATAACACAACCCAGCTCTGTACTTCTCCACAACTTTGTCCCTGACCTGTTTGGAGAGCACCTTGGTCTTCATGGTGCCACTTGCTTGGTGGTGCCCCTTGCTTAGTGGTGCTGCAGACTTTGGGGCCTTTCATAACAGGTGTATATATACTGAGATCATGTGACAGATCATGTGACACTTAGATTGCACACAAGTGGT
Organism: Salvelinus alpinus; assembly: GCF_045679555.1. NCBI lineage: Eukaryota > Metazoa > Chordata > Actinopteri > Salmoniformes > Salmonidae > Salvelinus > Salvelinus alpinus. Next base: position 45,498,478 of record NC_092099.1, on the reverse strand, counting down.
CTTTATTTAACTAACTGTGTGACTTCTGAAGGTAATTAGTTGCACCAGATCTTATTCAGGGGTTTCATAGCAAAGGGGGTGAATACATATGCGCGCACCACTTTTCAGTTTTACATTTATTTTTTTATTATTTTTTTCACTTCACCAATTTGGACTATTTTGTGTATGTCCATTACATGAAATCCCCAAAAAACAATTTAAATTACAGGTTGTAATGCAACAAAATAGGAAAAACGTCAAGGGGGGTGAATACTTTTGCAAGGCACTGTATAGGCTAATATCCCTTGTCTATTGATACTGAACAAAAATATAAAAGCAACATGTTGGTCTCATGTTTCATTCAGTTGATATAAAAGATCCCAGAAATGTTCCATACTCACAAGAAGCATATTTCTCTAAAATGTTTTGCACAAATTTGTTTACGTCACTGTTAGTGAGCATTTCTAATTTGCTAAGATAATCCATCCACCTGACAGGTGTGACATATCAAGAAGCTGATTAAACAACATGATCATTACACAGGTGCACCTTGTGCTGGGGACAATAAAAGGCCATTCTAAAATGTGTGGTTTTGTTACAGAACACAATACCACAGATGTCTCAAGTTTTGAGGGAGCATGCAATTGGAATGCTGACTGCAGGAATGTCCACCAGAGCTGTACCCAGAGAATTTAATGTGAATTTCTCTACCATAAGCTGCATCCAACAACGTTTTAGAGAATTTGGCAGTACGTCCAGCCAGTCCTCACAACCGCAGGCCACGTGTATGCCGTTGTGTGGGCGAACGGTTTGCTTATGTCAAAGGTGTGAACAGAGTGCCCCATGGTGGCGGTGGGGTTATGGTATAGGCAGGCATAAGCTACGGACAACGAACACAATTACATTTTATCGGTGGCAATTTGAATGCACAGAGATACAGTGACGAGATCCTGAGGCCCATTGTAGTTCCATTCATCCGCCACCATCACCTCATGTTTCAGCATGATAATTCACACATGTCCGTCTTCATCTGTACACAATTCCTGGAAGTTGAAAATGTTCAATTTCTTCCATGGCCTGCAGACTCACTAGACAAGTCACCCATTGAGCATGTTTGGGATGCTCTGGTCAAGGTGTTCCAGTTCCTGCCAATATCCATCAACTTCACACAGCCATTGAAGAGTAGTGGGACAACATTCCACAGGCCCCAATCAACATCCTGATCAACTCTAAGTGAAGGAGATGTGTCGCAATGCGTGAGGCTAATGGTGGTCACACCAGATACTGACCGGTTTTCTGATTCACACCCCTACCTTTTTTAAGGTATCTGTGACCAACAGATGCATATCTGTATTCCCAGTCAGGTGAAATCCATGGATTAGTGCCTAATGAATTTATTTCAATTGACTAATTTCCTTATATGAACTGTAACTCAGCAAAATCTTTTGGAATTATTACATGTTGCATTTATATTTTTGTTCAGTGAGTATACAAAACATTAATGACATCGGTTCTATTCCTGACACAAACTGACCAGGTGAATCCAGCTGAATCCAGGTGAAAGCTATGACCCCTTTTTTATGTAACTTGTTAAATCCACTTCAATCACTGTAGATGAAAGGGAGGAGACTGGTTAAAGAAGGAATTTTAAGCCTTGAGACAATTGAGACGTGGATTGTGTATGTGTGCCATTCAGAGGGTGAATGGGCAAGACAAAATATTTAAGTGCTTTAAACAGAGTATGGTAGTAGGTGCCAGGCACACCGGTTTGTGTCAAGAATTGCAATGCTGCTGGGGTTTTCACGCTCAACAGTTTCCTGTGTGTATCAAGAATGGTCCACCACCCAAAGGACATCCAGCCAACTTGACACAACTGTGGGAAGCATTGGTATACTATGGTATAAATACTGTATACACTATGGTATAAATACTGTATACACTATGGTATAAAAACTGTATACACTATGGTATAAATACTGTATACACTATGGTATAAACACTGTATACACTATGGTATAAATACTGTATACACTATGGTATAAACACTGTATACACTATGGTATAAATATACACTATGGTATAAATATACACTATGGTATAAATACTGTAAACACTATGGTATGAACACTGCATACACTATGGTATAAATACTGTATACACTATGGTATAAATACTGTATACACTATGGTATAAATACTGTGTACACTATGGTATAAATACGGTATACACTATGGTATACATATACACTATGGTATAAATACTGTATACACTATGGTATAAATATACACTGCGGTTATAATACACACTATGGTTAAAATATACACTATGGTATAAATACTGTATACACTATGGTATAAATACTGTATACACTATGGTATAAATACTGTATACACTATGGTAAAAATACACTATGGTATAAATACGGTATACACTATGGTAAGAATACTGTATACACTATGGTATAAATACTGTAAACACTATGGTAAAAATACTGTATACACTATGGTATAAATACTGTATACACTATGGTATAAATACTGTATACACTATGGTATAAATACTGTATACACTATGGTAAAAATACTGTATACACTATGGTATAAATACTGTAAACACTATGGTATAAATACTGTATACACTATGGTATAAATACTGTATACACTATGGTATAAATACTGTATACACTATGGTATAAATACTGTATACACTATGGTATAAATATACACTGCGGTTATAATACACACTATGGTTAAAATATACACTATGGTATAAATACTGTATGCACTATGGTAAGAATACTGTATACACTATGGTATAAATACTGTAAACACTATGGTAAAAATACTGTATACACTATGGTATAAATAATGTATACACTATGGTATAAATACTGTATACACTATGGTATAAATACTGTATACACTATGGTAAAAATACTGTATACACTATGGTATAAATACTGTAAACACTATGGTATAAATACTGTATACACTATGGTATAAATACTGTATACACTATGGTATAAATACTGTATACACTATGGTATAAATACTGTGTACACTATGGTATAAATACTGTATACACTATGGTATAAATGCACTATGGTATAAATATACACTATGGTATAGATACACTATGGTATAAATGTACACTATGTTATAAATATACACTATTGTAAAAATATACACTATGGTATAAATATACACTATGTTATAAATATACACTCTTGTAAAAATATACACTATGGTATAAATACTGTATACACTATGGTATAAATTTCCACTAAGGTATAAATATACACTATGGTCAAAATACTGTATACACTATGGTATAAATATACACTATGGTATAAATACTGTATACACTATGGTATAAATACTGTATACACTATGGTATAAATACTGTATACACTATGGTAAAAATACTGTATACACTATGGTATAAATACTGTAAACACTATGGTATAAATACTGTATACACTATGGTATAAATACTGTATACACTATGGTATAAATACTGTATACACTATGGTATAAATACTGTGTACACTATGGTATAAATACTGTATACACTATGGTAAAAATATACACTATGGTATAAATACTGTATACACTATGGTATAAATACTGTATACACTATGGTATAAATACTGTATACACTATGGTATAAATTTCCACTAAGGTATAAATATACACTATGGTCAAAATACTGTATACACTATGGTATAAATATACACTATGGTATAAATACTGTATACACTATGGTATAAATACTGTATACACTATGGTATAAATACTGTGTACACTATGGTATAAATACTGTATACACTATGGTATAAATATACACTATGTTATAAATATACACTCTTGTAAAAATATACACTATGGTATAAATACTGTATACACTATGGTATAAATTTCCACTATGGTATAAATATACACTATGGTCAAAATACTGTATTCACTATGGTATAAATATACACTATGGTATAAATACTGTATACACTATGGTATAAATACCATATACACTATGGTATAAATATACACTATGGTATAAATATACACTATGGTATAAATACTGTAAACACTATGGTATAAATATACACTATGGTATAAATATACACTATGGTATAAATACTGTAAACACTATGGTATAAATATACACTATGGTATAAATATACACTATGGTATAAATACTGTAAACACTATGGTATAAATATACACTATGGTATAAATATACACTATGGTATAAATATACACTATGGTATAAATACTGTAAACACTATGGTAAAAATATACAGACAGATTATCCCAGACGAATTGTGGCTGTTCTAAGGGCAAAAAGGGGGGTGAGACTCAATATTAGGAAGGTTTTCCTAATGTTTGGTATAATCAGGCTACAGTAGGCTACAAAATAAACTTTCCAGTGACACTGACTCACCCAAAGATGAAGAGGAAGCGTAGGCTACTCTCCGGTGATGGCCCATGCGCTCGTGTCAATATCTCAAGATAAGCTTCGTAGACTTGCTCAAAATGATGTTGAGAGAGAAATTGTTAGCTTCTACAGACAGATTCGTTTTCTCTTTTCAGCAGTAGGCATTTACTTTCCAAACGTTACACCCATGTTTTTCTCTGGGTTGTATTTTGAACTGCAACCAATCAGTGCCACCTGAAACGTTGTTTTTGGACAATAATGTCATCCTCCAGGTTAGATGGATGTCATATTGTTTAATTTGGGTTTCCCCTTTTTCATAGGTCTGGATTAGATGGTTCCAGACGTGTCAGTAGTAGAATATAGGACTATATTACTATATATTTTTGTCGTATTTAAAATAGATTCTGCTAATGTCTCCAGTCATATAAAGTGTAGTAGAATTGCAGGGGGAAAAAGAACAAGAAAACGCATCTGATGTAGCCTATAGCATACTCTAGGCCAGTACACGCTCAGCCATGCATTGAACAGTATTTTGCCTACAGTGATTGAGTCTTTGAATGAAGAGATTGAGATAAAACTGTCCAGTTTGAGTGTTTCTTGCAGCTCGTTCCAGTCGCTAGCTGCAGCAAACTGAAAAGACGAGCAACCCAGGGATGTGTGTGCTTTGGGGACCTTTAACAGAATGTGACTGGCAGAACGGGTGTTGTATGTGGAGGATGAGGGCTGCAGTAAATCTCTGATAGGCCTCACTCCCCCCTAAGAGGGTTTTATAAATAAGCATCAACCAGTGGGTCTTGCGACGGGTATACAGAGATGACCAGTTTACAGAGGAGTATAGAGTGCAGTGATGTGTCCTATAAGGAGCATTGGTGGCAAATCTAATCCCCGAAAGGTAAAGAACATCTAGGCGCTCGAGAGCACCCTTACCTGCCGATCTATAAATGATGTCTCCGTAATCTAGCATGGGTTGGATGGTCATCTGAATCAGGGTTAGTTCGGACGCTGGGGTGAAAGAGGAGCGATTACGATAGAGGGAACCAAGTCTAGATTTAACTTTAGCCTGCAGCTTTGACATGTGCTGAGAGAAGGACAGTGTACCATCTAGCCATACTCTCAAGTACTTGTATGAGGTGACTACCTCAAGCTCTAAACCCTCAGAGGTAGTAATCACACCTGTGGTGAGAGGGGCATTCTTCTTACCAAACCACATGACCTTTGTTTTGGAGGTGTTCAGAACAATGTTAAGGGCAGAGAAAGCTTGTTGGACAATAAGAAAACTTTGTTGTAGAGCATTTAACACAAAATCCAGAGAGGGGGCAGCTGAGTATAAGACTGTATCATCTGCATATAAATGGATGAGAGAGCTTCGTCTCTCAGTCTCTAATGGAAGGATGCAATTGGACACGGCTGAAGAGGTAGATTTTGATTTGCTCTCCTTTCTACCTCAATGCCTACAAACGGAAGGCCTTTTCTCTAATGCAGCCATGACCATGATAGATAAACCTGCATAAGTCTACAAAGCCCGCTTCAATGCAATTGAGATTAGTATATGAAACCCTGGCCTTGGTGACAGGACACCTATAGCCACACTGGTCTCAGGGAAAGCAGACACTTTACCCTACTAGTGTGGTCCATAACTAGCCATAATGGCGTCTGAATACAGAACAGGTTAATGAAACATTGAAGGAAGATGAAGGAACTAGGGGCTTATGGGAAGAGAACACGGGCAGTGCTCTGCCAAGAGCCCGATGATAGTACTTCGCAGAGTGAGTTGTTTCCCTTAATAACATTGACGCAGCATGTTGGGTTCTTAAATGAGGTATAGTGTTCCATAATGTTGTAATGTTGTAATGTTGTAGTGTTGTAGTATTGTAGTGTTGTAATGTTGTAGTGTTGTAGTGTTGTAATGTTGTAATGTTGTAATGTTGTAGTGTTGTAATGTTGTAGTGTTGTAATGTTGTAGTGTTGTAATGTTGTAATGTTGTAGTGTTGTAATGTTGTAGTGTTGTAATGTTGTAGTGTTGTAGTGTTGTAATGTTGTAATGTTGTAGTGTTGTAGTGTTGTAATGTTGTAATGTTGTAGTGTTGTAGTGTTGTAGTGTTGTAATGTTGTAGTGTTGTAATGTTGTAGTGTTGTAGTGTTGTAATGTTGTAGTGTTGTAATGTTGTAGTGTTGTAGTATTGTAATATTGTAGTATTGTAATATTGTAGTGTTGTAATGTTGTAATGTTTTTTTTTTTTTTTTTTTTTTTTTTTTTAAATTTTTATCCCCTTTTCTCCCCAATTTTTCGTGGTATCCAATCGCTAGTAATTACTATCTTGTCTCATCGCTACAACTCCCGTACGGGCTCGGGAGAGACGAAGGTCGAAAGTCATGCGTCCTCCGAAGCACAACCCAACCTAGCCGCACTGCTTCTTAACACAGCGCGCCTCCAACCCGGAAGCCAGCCGCACCAATGTGTCGGAGGAAACACCGTGCACCCGCCCCCTCGGTTAGCGCGCACTGCGCCCGGCCCGCCACAGGAGTCGCTGGAGCGCGATGAGACAAGGATATCCCTACCGGCCAAACCCTCCCTAACCCGGACGACGCTAAGCCAATTGTGCGTCGCCCCACGGACCTCCCGGTCGCGGCCGGCTGCGACAGAGCCTGGGCGCGAACCCAGACTCTGGTGGCGCAGCATTGCACTGCGATGCAGTGCTCTAGACCACTGCGCCACCCGGGAGGCCGTAATGTTGTAATGTTGTAGTGTTGTAATGTTGTAGTGTTGTAATGTTGTAGTGTTGTAATGTTGTAATGTTGTAATGTTGTTGTGTTGTAATGTTGTAATGTTGTAGTGTTGTAATGTTGTAATGTTGTAGTGTTGTAGTGTTGTAGTGTTGTAGTGTTGTAGTGTTGTAATGTTGTAGTGTTGTAGTGTTGTAATGTTGTAGTGTTGTAGTGTTGTAATGTTGTAGTGTTGTAATGTTGTAATGTTGTAGTGTTGTAGTGTTGTAATGTTGTAGTGTTGTAATGTTGTAGGGTTGTAATGTTGTAGTGTTGTAATGTTGTAGTGTTGTAGTGTTGTAGTGTTGTAATGTTGTAGTGTTGTAATGTTGTAGTGTTGTAGTGTTGTAGTGTTGTAGTGTTGCAATGTTGCAGTGTTGTAGTGTTGTAATGTTGTAGTGTTGTAATGTTGTAGTGTTGTAATGTTGTAGTGTTGTAATGTTGTAATGTTGTTGTGTTGTTGTGTTGTAATGTTGTAGTGTTGTAATGTTGTAATGTTGTAATGTTGTTGTGTTGTAATGTTGTAGTGTTGTAATGTTGTAGTGTTGTAGTGTTGTAGTGTTGTAGTGTTATAATGTTGTAGTGTTGTAGTGTTGTAGTGTTGTAATGTTGTAGTGTTGTAATGTTGTAGTGTTGTAGTGTTGTAGTGTTGTAATGTTGTAGTGTTGTAGTGTTGTAATGTTGTAGTGTTGTAATGTTGTAATGTTGTAGTGTTGTAGTGTTGTAATGTTGTAATGTTGTAGTGTTGTAATGTTGTAGTGTTGTAATGTTGTAGTGTTGTAGTGTTGTAATGTTGTAATGTTGTAGTGTTGTAATGTTGTAGTGTTGTAGTGTTGTAATGTTGTAGTGTTGTAATGTTGTAGTGTTGTAATGTTGTAATGTTGTAATGTTGTTGTGTTGTAATGTTGTTGTGTTGTAATGTTGTAATGTTGTAGTGTTGTAATGTTGTAGTGTTGTAATGTTGTAGTGTTGTAATGTTGTAGTGTTGTAGTGTTGTAATGTTGTAATGTTGTAGTGTTGTAATGTTGTAGTGTTGTAGTGTTGTAGTGTTGTAATGTTGTAGTGTTGTAATGTTGTAGTGTTGTAATGTTGTAGTGTTGTAATGTTGTTGTGTTGTAGTGTTGTAATGTTGTAGTGTTGTAATGTTGTAGTGTTGTAGTGTTGTAGTGTTGTAGTGTTGTAATGTTGTAGTGTTGTAATGTTGTAGTGTTGTAATGTTGTAGTGTTGTAGTGTTGTAGTGTTGTAATGTTGTAGTGTTGTAATGTTGTAGTGTTGTAGTGTTGTAATGTTGTAGTGTTGTAATGTTGTAGTGTTGTAGTGTTGTAGTGTTGTAGTGTTGTAGTGTTGTAGTGTTGTAATGTTGTAGTGTTGTAGTGTTGTAATGTTGTAGTGTTGTAGTGTTGTAATGTTGTAGTGTTGTAATGTTGTAGTGTTGTAATGTTGTAATGTTGTAGTGTTGTAATGTTGTAGTGTTGTAATGTTGTAGTGTTGTAGTATTGTAGTGTTGTAGTGTTGTAGTATTGTAGTGTTGTAGTGTTGTAGTGTTGTAGTGTTGTAATGTTGTAATGTTGTAGTGTTGTAATGTTGTAGTGTTGTAGTGTTGTAATGTTGTAGTGTTGTAATGTTGTAGTGTTGTAATGTTGTAATGTTGTAGTGTTGTAATGTTGTAGTGTTGTAGTGTTGTAATGTTATAGTGTTGTAGTGTTGTAATGTTGTAGTGTTGTAATGTTGTAGTGTTGTAATGTTGTAATGTTGTAGTGTTGTAATGTTGTAGTGTTGTAATGTTGTAATGTTGTAGTGTTGTAATGTTGTAGTGTTGTAATGTTGTAGTGTTGTAGTGTTGTAGTGTTGTAGTGTTGTAGTGTTGTAGTGTTGTAATGTTGTAGTGTTGTAGTGTTGTAATGTTGTAGTGTTGTAGTGTTGTAGTGTTGTAGTGTTGTAATGTTGTAGTGTTGTAGTGTTGTAATGTTGTAGTGTTGTAATGTTGTAGTGTTGTAATGTTGTAATGTTGTAGTGTTGTAATGTTGTAGTGTTGTAGTGTTGTAATGTTATAGTGTTGTAGTGTTGTAATGTTGTAGTGTTGTAATGTTGTAGTGTTGTAATGTTGTAATGTTGTAATGTTGTAGTGTTGTAGTGTTGTAATGTTGTAATGTTGTAGTGTTGTAGTGTTGTAATGTTGTAGTGTTGTAATGTTGTAGTGTTGTAGTGTTGTAGTGTTGTAGTGTTGTAATGTTGTAGTGTTGTAGTGTTGTAATGTTGTAGTGTTGTAATGTTGTAGTGTTGTAATGTTGTAATGTTGTAGTGTTGTAATGTTGTAGTGTTGTAGTGTTGTAATGTTGTAGTGTTGTAGTGTTGTAGTGTTGTAGTGTTGTAGTGTTGTAATGTTGTAATGTTGTAGTGTTGTAGTGTTGTAGTGTTGTAATGTTGTAATGTTGTAGTGTTGTAATGTTGTAGTGTTGTAATGTTGTAGTGTTGTAATGTTGTAGTGTTGTAGTGTTGTAGTGTTGTAATGTTGTAGTGTTGTAGTGTTGTAGTGTTGTAATGTTGTAGTGTTGTAATGTTGTAGTGTTGTAATGTTGTAATGTTGTAATGTTGTAATGTTGTAGTGTTGTAGTGTTGTAGTATTGTAGTGTTGTAGTGTTGTAATGTTGTAGTGTTGTAGTGTTGTAGTGTTGTAGTGTTGTAATGTTGTAGTGTTGTAGTGTTGTAGTGTTGTAGTGTTGTAATGTTGTTGTGTTGTAATGTTGTAGTGTTGTAGTGTTGTAATGTTGTAGTGTTGTAGTGTTGTAGTGTTGTAATGTTGTTGTGTTGTAATGTTGTAGTGTTGTAGTGTTGTAGTGTTGTAGTTTTGTAGTGTAATGAATAAGATAGTGAAATAACCAATGTATTGTTGTCTTGTAGCAGTAACTGTATATGAGAAGACTAATCACAAACAACTGAACTGTCTAAAATAGTCCAGAGATACACTACATGACCAAAAGTATGTGGACACCTGCGTGTCAAACATCTCATTTCAATATCATGGGCATTAATATGGAGTTGGTCCAACCCTTTGCTGCTAAAACAGTCTCCACTAGATGTTGGAAAATTGCTGCAGGGACTTGCTTCTTCCATTCAGCCACAACTGCATTAGTGAGGTCGAGCACTGATGTTGGACGATTAGGCCTGGCTCACAGTCGCCGTTACAATTCATCCCAAAGGTGTTCCATGGAGTTGAGATCAAGGCTCTGTGTAGGCCAGTCAAATTCTTCCACACCTATCTCGACTAACCATTTCTGTATGGACCTCGCTTTGTGCACGGGGGACATTGTCATGTTGAAACAGGAAAGGTCTTTCCCCAAACAGTTGCCACAAAGTTGGAAGCACAGAATCGTCTAGAATGTCATTGTATGCTGTAGCGTTACATAGTGTAGCGTTAAGTGTGATTTATCACTCCAGATAACTGCTCCAGAGTCCAATGGCGGTGAACTTTACACCACTCCAGCCGACGTTTGGCATCATGGTGATCTTAGGTTTGTGTGCGGCTGCTTGGCCATGGAAACGCATTTCATGAATTTCCCATCGAACAGTTCTTGTGCTGACTTTGTTTCCGGAGGTTCTTCAGCACTCAGTGGTCTCGTTCTGTGAACTTCTGTGGCCTACCAATTTGCAGGTGAGCCATTGTTGCTCCTAAACTTTTCCACTTCACAATAACAGCACTTACAGTTGACCGGTGCAGCTTTAGCAGGGCAGAAATTTGATGAACTGACTCGTTGGAAAGGTGGCATCATATGACGGTGCCACGTTGACAGTCACTGAGCTCTTCAGTAAGGCCATTCTACTGCCAATGTTGGTCTATGGAGATTGCATGGCTGTATGCTTGATTTTATACACCTGTCAGGGATGGGTGTGGCTGAAATAGCCGAATCCACTAATTTGAAAGGGTGTCCAAATACTTATGTATCGATAGTGTACATACAAGGATTTGTTTGCTTTCATCTTGAGGAGATAAAATGATAGGAAAGGGGGAAACCTAGTCAGTTGTCCAACTGAATGTATTAAACTAAAATGTATCTTCCGCATTTAACCCAACCCCTCTGAATAGGCACTAATGGCTTGTTATTAACTAATTATTTCATTGTCTGTTACCAGTTCGTCTTGTTTGTCAAGTCAACCAACGTTTTGTGTCTCAGCTACTGCTTTTCCCAGTCTCTCTTTTTCTCACCCTCCTGGTTTTGACCCTTGCCTGTCCAGACTCTGAGCCCGCATGCCTGACCACTTTGCCTGCCCCTGACCCTGAGCCTGCCTGACCACTCTGCCTGCCCCTGGATCATTGACCTCTGACGACCCTGAGCCTGCCTACCGTCCGGTAACGTTGCCCCACCTCTGGATTACTGACCTCTGCCTACCCTGACCCTGAGCCTGCCTGCCTGACCACTCTGCCTGCCCCTCTGGATCATTGACCTCTGACGACCCTGAGCCTGCCTGCCGTCCAGTACCGTTGGCCCACCTCTGGTTTACTGACCCCTGCCTACCCTGACCCTGAGCCTGCCTGCCGTCCAGTACCGTTGGCCCACCTCTGGTTTACTGACCCCTGCCTACCCTGACCCTGAGCCTGCCTGCCGTCCAGTACCGTTGGCCCACCTCTGGTTTACTGACCCCTGCCTGCCCTGAGCCTGCCTGCCGTCCAGTACCGTTGGCCCACCTCTGGTTTACTGACCCCTGCCTGCCCTGAGCCTGCCTGCCGTCCAGTACCGTTGGCCCACCTCTGGTTTACTGACCCCTGCCTACCCTGAGCCTGCCTGCCGTCCAGTACCTCTGGTTTACTGACCTCTGCCTGCCTTCACTTGCCTATTTCCTGCCCCTGTTGGATTATTAAACCATTGTTCATTTGACGTTGTCTGCATCTGGATCTTACCTTCATACCTCATAGCTTCCAGGTTTTCATTTATTAATGAATATTATTAACCAAATCAATAGAGTCCATACACGTATGTAAAGGAAATTATCATTGATTTCTCCCATTTCATCTCTCATAAACCAGCTAGAAGTAGTACAAAGGGGAAGTGAGGTTTTAGAGGTTGTGTAGAAAAGGACTGTCAGATTGTTGGATGTTATTAAACGTTACTATGAACATAAGTGTAACATCCTCTTGAAGGGAAAAGCTATGATTTTTTTTGTTGCCAGAAATGTTCCACATTGGAGTAAAGCTGGTGCATTGACATTGTCTCCTCAGTAAATAATGTGTCCTCATTCAGTCACTGTGAAGAGAAAGAGCATTGTAGTGCACTCGGACATAGGTATGAAACAGACTCAGCATAAACTAGGAGACTTTGGAGAGCTGGAAATGTCTGATGTCCATCACAGCATGTCATCACCAGGGTTTTTATCTGTAAGAACCATAGTGTTTCCTCATCATGACTTACACAGCTTTGTTTCACTATAGATTCAATACAAATTAGATCTTGGTGGAGCTCTCTCCCCATTTCTTAGATGGACCAATCCCTCATGCTGACTGGACACCCCTGCCCTAAATGGACCAATCCCATCCCCTGACTGGACCAATCCCTCCCACTGACTGGACCCCCCCTTCCTTTAATGAACCAATCCCTCCACCTGACTGGATCCACCTTCCCTTAATGGACCAATCAATGTGCTAATTACATTTTTATTTATACCTTTATTTAACTAGGCAAGTCAGTTAAGAACAAATTCTTATTTACAATTGAACAGTGCCTTGTTCAGGGGCAGAACAACAGCTTTTTACCTTGTCAGCTTGGGGATTTGATCTAGCAACCGTTCGGTTACAGGCCCAATGCTCTAACCACTAGGCTACCTGCCACCCCAGTTTATTTAGTAAATATTTTCTTAACTCTATTTCATGAACTGCATTGTTGGTTAAAAACCACTCTAGGTTACGTGAGACGGTAGCGTCCCACCTCTTCAACAGCCAGTGAAACTGCAGGGCGCCAAATTCAAAACAACAGAAATCCCATAATTAAAATTCCTCAAACATACATGCATTTTACACCATTTTAAAGATACACTTGTTGTAAATCCAGCCACAGTGTCTGATTTCAAAAAGGCTTTACGACGAAAGCAAACCAAACGATTATGTTAGGTGAGTGCCTATTCACAGAATAACACAGCCATTTTTCCAGCCAAAGAGAGGATTCACAAAAAGCAGAAATATACATAAAATGAATCACTAACCTTTGATGATCTTCATCAGATGACACTCATAGGACTTCATGTTACACAATACATGTATGTTTTGTTCGGTAAAGTTCATATTTATATCCAAAAATCTGAGTTTACATTGGCGCCTTACGTTCAGAAGTTCCAAAACATCCTTTGATTTTGCAGAGCCACATCAATTTACAGGAATACTCATAATAAACATTGCTAAAAGATACAACTGTTATGCATGGAATTTTAGATGCACTTCTCCTTAATGCCACCGCTGTGTCCGATTTCAAAAAAGCTTTACGGAAAAAGCAAACCATGCAATAATCTGAGGTCGGCGCTCAGAGCCCAATCAAGACACAAATATATCCGCCATATTATGCAGCCAACAAAAGTCATAAAAAGCATTATAAATCTTCACTTACCTTTGCTGATCTTCGTCAAAATGCACTCCCAGGACTCCCACTTCCACAATAAATGTTAGTTTTGTTCGGTAATGTCCATAATTTATGTCCAAATAGTTACTTTTGTTAGCGCGTTTGGTAAACAAATCCAAAGTCACGAAACGCGTTCCCTAACAGTCAGTAAAAACATGACAAGCGAAGTATTGAATCAATCTTTAGGATGTTTTTAACATAATTCTTCAATAATGTTCCAACTGGAGAATTCCTTTGTCTTCAGACAAGCAAATGGAACGGGAGCAAACTCGCATGTGAACGCGCATGGTCAGAGCATGGTCAGCTCATGGCTGCTGGCAGACCTCTGACTCATTCCACTCTCATTTGCCCCAACTTCACAGCAGAAGCATCAGACAAGGTTCTAAAGACTGTTGACATCTATTGGAAGCCTTAGGAAGTGCAACATTACCAATATCCCACTGTATCTTCAACCTCAGATTTCCTCAGATTTCCTGGTTGGATTTCTTCTCAGGTTTTGCCTGCCATATGAGTTCTGTTATACTTACAGACATCATTCAAACAGTTTTAGAAACTTCAGAGTGTTTTCTATCCAAATCTACTAATTATATGCATATTCTAGCTTTTATAGCTTTGTAGCAGGCCATTTACTCTGGGCATGCTTTTCATGAAAATACTGCCCCCTACCCCAAATACATTTTAAGGGCTTTTAGTAAGGACTTCACAGTAAGGTCTACACCTGTTATTTTTGGCGCATGTGACATATTTGATTTGATTTGACTGAACCCTTTCATTAATTTCCTTCCTGTTATATGGACCACCCCCCCACCTCTCTCCCCCCTCCATTTGGCTGGACCACTCTCTCCCCCCTCTCTCCCTCTCCTCCTCCAGATTGGACCCTCACTTCCCCTCCTCTCTCCTCCCTCTGACTGGACCCTTCTCTCCTCCCTCCCTCTGACTAAACCCCTCTCTCCCACCCTCTCTCCTCCCTCCCTCTGACTGGACCCTTCTCTCCTCCCTCCCTCTGACTAAACCCCTCTCTCCCACCCTCTCTTCTCCCTCCCTCTGACTGAACCCCTCTCTCCCCCTCCCTCCTAGTCTGGACCCCTCTCTCCCCCTCCCTCCTAGTCTGGACCCCTCTCTCCTAGCCTGGACCCCTCTCTCCCCCTCCCTCCTAGCCTGGACCCCTCTCTCCCTCCTAGCCTGGACCCCTCTCCCCCCCCCCCCTCCCTCCTAACCTGGACCCCTCTCTCCCCCTCCCTCCTAGTCTGGACACCTCTCTCCCCCTCCATCCTAGCCTGGACCCCTCTCTCCCTCCTAGCCTGGACCCCTCCCCCCCCCCTCCCTCCTAGCCTGGACCCCTCTCTCCCCCTCCATCCTAGCCTGGACCCCTCTCTCCCCCTCCCTCCTAGCCTGGACCCCTCTCCACCCCTCCCTCCTAGCCTGGACCCCTCTCTCCTAGCCTGGACCCCTCTCTCCCCCTCCATCCTAGCCTGGACCCCTCTCTCCCCCTCCATCCTAGCCTGGACCCCTCTCTCCCCCTCCCTCCTAGCCTGGACCCCTCTCCACCCCTCCCTCCTAGTCTGGACCCCTCTCTCCCCCCCCATCGTAGCCTGGACCCCTCTCTCCCTCCTAGCTTGGACCCCTCCCTCCTAGTCTGGACCCCTCTCTCCCTCCTAACCTGGACCCCTCTCTCCTAGTCTGGACCCCTCTCTCCCTCCTAGCCTGGACCCCTCTCTCCTAGTCTGGACCCCTCTCTCCCTCCTAGCCTGGACCCCTCTCTCCTAGTCTGGACCCCTCTCTCCCTCCTAGCCTGGATCCCTCTCTCCTAGTTTGGACCCCTCTCTCCCTCCTAGCCTGGACCCCTTTCTCCCTCCTAGTCTGGACCCCTCTCTCCCTCCTAGTCTGGACGCTTCTCTCCCTCCTAGCCTGGACCCGTCTCTCCCTCCTAGCCTGGACCCCTCTCTCCCTCCTAGCCTGGACCCCTCTCTCCCTCCTAACCTGGACCCCTCTCTCCCTCCTAGCCTGGACCCCTCTCTGATGTGCGGGGCCTGGCTGTCAGATCCTCTCCTGTGAGTACGGCTGCTGTGATTTCCTCTGGGCCACCAGGTGTTCTGCAGCTAACTAGCCAAGCCTGAGACAGGGTGACCTCAAGCCTCAACATGATGGGTTTGAATCAACAATGTGTTCACCTAAACAGGGAGGGAGAGACCAAACAACTTAGAGGGCCGCCAGTAAGTAAAACAACACCATCTCAAAGTTGCTTATATACCTAAAGAAGTATTACATGTAAGCATTAAAATGTTCTCCCAATATTTTTTTTGTAACTGGTAACAGTTATCTTGAAATTCCTAAATCCGTAGTTTTTGTGTGTGTGTGTGTGTATTGATCACATGGTTTTGTCTCAGTGGTGCTTCACAGTAGGTGTATTGTAAATCAAACAGATGTTGCTTGAACTGTCATTATAGCGATGGTTAACACTCGTGGTATCATCAGTGCACGGCAGGTACTTCATTACCGGATGCTTTGCTTTCTTTCAAGAGGCCCTGATGTATTTCTGTCTTTCAGAACAGTTTCTAGTGTAGGCAAAATCCATATTAGCCCGTCTGATTACAAGCAGCTCAGCTTTAATGAATTCCTCATGTGCCACGCTTTCAGATGGAACTCATTAAGGCTAATCATACTGTATAAGGAGTTTTAAGGAGGATTTTATACCCAATCTTTCTCTTTATAATTGATTTTAGCCTGCAATTGGAACATTTCACTGGGTCAGACTGGGTTGCTCTAATAAACCAATGTCACTCTTCCAGTCAGTAAGACTACAGTATGTGATGCATCCATTTAACTAAAGAGAAATAACTATCAAGCAACATTCAGAAATAAACGCTATATCACTTCCCTTCGTTTTAACAGATTAGTCTCTATAGTGTACTACAGGGGTAGTTTTAAAGTGCTAATCAGGTTTGATGATGGCGTTACAGAAGAGATGAGTCTTGCCGCAATCCCTCTGTTCTCTTCTGGGTCCTCCTCCGCTCCCCTACAATTCTCTGGAGCTGGCCTCACATTATGTCTGAAATGAGCTGGCCTCGCATCATGTCTGAAATGTGCTGGCCTCCCATCATGTCTGAAATGAGCTGGCCTCCCATCATGTCTGAAATAAGCTGGCCTCCCATCATGTCTGAAATGTGCTGGCCTCGCATCATGTCTGAAATGTGCTGGCCTCCCATCATGTCTGAAATGTGCTGGCCTCCCATCCTGTCTAAAACACAATCTTCGCAAGATTTAAGGATAACACAGGGCCACCGACGCAGCCCGCTACCAAGAACTGTGGGCTCTCCTTCTCCGTGGCCAACGTGAGTAAAACATTTAAACATGTTAACCCTCGCAAGGCTGCCGGTCCAGATGGCATCCCTAACCGCGTCATCAGAGCATGCGCAGACCAGCTGGCTGGTGTGTTTACGGGCATATTTAATCTCTCCCTATCCCAATCTGCTGTCCCCACATGCTTCAAGATGGCCACCATTGTTCCTGTACCCAAGAAGGCAAAGGTAACTGAACTTAATGACTATCGCCCCGTAGCACTCACCTCCGTCATCATGAAGTGCACCAATAGATCCACAGATGATGCAATCTCCATCACTCTGCACAGTGCCCTATCCCATCTGGACAAGAGGAATACCTATGTAAGAATGCTGTTTGTTGACTATAGCTAAGCATTCAACACCATAGTACCCTCCAAGCTCATCATTAAGCTCGGGGCTCTGGGTCTGAACCCCTCCCTGTGCAAATGGGTCCTGGACTTCCTGAAGGGCCGCCCCCATCACCTCCACTCCGCTGATCCTCAACACTGGGGCCCCACAAGGGTGTGTGCTCAGCCCTCTCCTCTACTCCCTGTTCACCAATGACTGCATGGCCAAGAACGCCTCAACCTCAATCATCAAGTTTGCAGACGACACAACAGTGGTTGGCATGATTACCAATGATGACGAGACAGCCTACAGGGAGGAGGTGAGGGCTCTTGGTGTGTGGTGCCTGGAAAACAACCTCTCACTCAACATCAACAAAACAAAGGAGAAGATTGTGGACTTCAGGAAACAGCAGAAGATGCACCCCATTTATAAACTCAGCAAAAAAAGAAACGTCCGCTCACTGTCAACTGTGTTTATTTTCAGAAAACTTAACATGTGTAAATAGTTGAATGAACATAACAAGATTCAACAACTGAGACATAAACTGAACAGGTTCCACAGACATGTGACTAACAGAAATGGAATAATGTGTCCCTGAAAAAAGGGGGAGTCAAAATCAAAAGTAACAGTCAGTATCTGGTGTGGCCACCAGCTGCATCAAGTACTGCAGTGCATCTCCTCCTCATGGACTGCAACAGATTTGCCAGTTCTTGTTACCCCACTCTACCACCAAGGCACCTGCAAGTTCCCGGACATTTCTGGGGGGAATGGCCCTAGCCCTCACCCTCCGTTCCAACAGGTCCCAGACGTGCTCAATGGGATTGAGATCAGGGCTCTTCGCTGGCCATGGCAGAACACTGACATTCCTGTCTTGCAGGAAATCACACACAGAACGAGTAGTATGGCTGGTGGCATTGTCATGCTGGGTCATGTCAGGATGAGCCTGCAGGAAGGGTACCACATGAGGGAGGAGGATGTCTTCCCTGTAAGGCACAGCGTTGAGATTGCCTGCAATGACAACAAGCTCAGTCTGATGATGCTGTGACACACCGCCCCAGACCATGACGGACCCTCCACCTCCAAATCGATCCCGCTCCAGAGTACAGGCCTCGGTGTAAGGCTCATTCCTTTGACGATAAACGAGAATCCGACCATCACCCCTGGTGAGACAAAACCCCGACTCGTCAGTGAAGAGCACTTTTTGCCAGTCCTCTCTGGTCCAGCGATGGTGGGTTTGTGCCCAAAGGCAACGTTGTTGCCGGTGATGTCTGGTGTGGACCTGCCTTACAACAGGCCTACAAGCCCTCAGTCCAGCCTCTCTCAGCCTATTGCAGACAGTCTGAGCACTGATGGAGGGATTGTGCGTTCCTGGTGTAACTCGGGCAGTTGTTGTTGCCATCCTGTACCTGTCCCGCAGGTGTGATGTTTGGATGTACCAATCCTGTGCAGGTGTTGTTACATGTGGTCTGCCACTGCGAGGACGATCAGCTGTCCGTCCTGTCTCCCTGTAGCGCTGGCTTAGGCATCACACAGTACGGACAATGCGATTTATTGCCCTGGCCACATCTGCAGTCCTCATGCATCCTTGCAGCATACCTAAGGCACGTTCACACAGATTAGCAAGGACCCTGGGCATCTTTCTTTTGGTGTTTTTCAGAGTCAGTAGAAAGGCCTCTTTAGTGTCCTAAGTCTTTTCATAACTGTGACCTTAATTGCCTACCATCTGTAAGCTGTTAGTGTCTAAACGACCATTCCACAGGTGCATGTTCATTGATTGTTTATGGTTCATTGAATAAGCATGGGAAACAGTGTTTAAACCCTTTACAATGAAGATCTGTGAAGTTATTTGGATTTTTACGAATTATCTTCGAAAGACAGGGTCCTGAAAAAGGGCCATTTATTTTTTTGCTGAGTTTACATCGACGGGACCGCAGTGGAGAAGGTGGAAAGCTTCAAGTTCCTTGGCGTACACATCACTGACATACTGAAATGGACCACCCACACAGACAGTGTGGTGAAGGCTGCGCAACAGAACCTCTTCAACCTCAGGAGTCTGAATACATTTAGTTTGTCACCTAAAACCCTCACAAAGTTTTACAGATGCACAATTGAGAGCATCCTGTCGGGCTGTATCACCGCCTGGTACAGCAACTGCACCGCCCGCAACCGCAAGGCTCTCCAGAGGGTGGTGCGGTCTGCCCAACGCATGGAACACTAGTCACTTGAATAGTGTTTACATATCTAGCATTACTCATCTCATATGTATATACTGTATTCTATACTATTCTACTGTATTTTAGTCCGTTCCGCTTGTCCATATGTATATAGTCTTAATTCATTCTTACTTAGATTTGTGTGTATTGGGTATATGTTGTGTAATTTGTCAGATATTACTTGTTAGATATTACAGCACTGTCGGAGCTAGAAGCACAAGCATTTCGCTACACCCGCAATAACATCTGCTAATCACGTGTATGTGACCAATACAATTTGATTTGAAATGCGCTGACCATCTTTTGCTTGAGAGCCCTTTGCCTTATGCTTCCATCAGAGGAGTGGAAGTCTCACAGAAGCACTGCTTAACAATGCCATCCCCTGCTCCCATCAGAAGGGGGAAGGTTGAGGAGATGCGCCCTGCAGAATAAGGGGGGCAGGTCCCCTGTGATTGGCGAGAGCTGAACATCGATGCCAGCTTCCATCTGTCATGATGGCCTATCTTTGAACCTTCTATCTGTCAAAAGCTTGCAGCCTAGCTGAAGGCTCCAAGAGATTTGACGTGCTTAACAGACTTGACAACAGGCATTATCACTGTGAGGGGCCTGGCGAAAAATGCCATCAAAGTGTTTAATTGTGGCTGGAGATTTTCTCCACATCTCGTTTTCCTCACTTTACAAAACATATGGAAATGTTGACGTACCCTGTCTCACCCTCTCAGTTGGTGGGAACCATAAGCTTCTGTACTGTAGTTTTCAGGTTAGGTTTTCTCCTTTGATTCATCAGTCAGAAGGATTTAAGCAACATTGTGTAGTACCAATGAGGGTAGAGATGATAAGGAAGTCTCTGATGAGGATGTGGTCTATTTGTAGTATTATAGGCAAAAACAACATTCTGTGTAAGATATGAAGAAAGCTGTGTAAAATATAACAGCTTTTTCTCATACTATGAAACACAAACTTAAAAATCATATTTTTGCTAAAATATTTTGCTAATTAATTTGAGGCGTGTCAACCATTGTAAACTCACTTGGAGGTTGTGTGTTTACAATTTATTATACTAATGCTCTTGTTACTTTACGGTTGTCCTTATCTTGTTTCTTTCATCAAATGATCACATTCGTGTGAATTGAAAGCTGCCTATTTGGTGTAACCAGACAGGTCGTCATGGTGATGGTTGGTTTAACCCCCAAGCTGTGCTAATAGGATCTAGCAGCAGGGGACTGGTTACACACACTCCCAAACACCACTGACCCTTGACCCCTAGAGCAGGGGTAGGCAACTAGATTTTTGTCGGAGCGGATGGTCGGGGGGCTGGAACATAATAATTATAATAATTTGTACACTGCAAATGGACCACAAGTAAGCCCAAAAATAGATTATATTTAGAAAATAACAAAGGGGCTGAATACTTATTGACTCAAGACATTTCAGCTTTTCATTTTTAATTAATTAGTAAAAAGGTCTCAATACATAATTCCACAATTGATTATTACAATTTATCAGATTAAAAGTAACATACAATATATTGATAGTTAATGAGCAATACATTATTTGGCTGTAGTAATATTAGCCAGTTTTTTCATGTTACAGCGAAAGTGTACTTTTGTCTATATTGACTAATGATAAAAACCATTAATTGTGGTCCAGAGGTGACTCAGGTGATCATTACTTTTTTAACAATCCGTCATTATATCATCATCAGTGGACCTTTCTGAGCCTCATATCCACCAATCAGCAGACGTGACTTTTGTAAAGGGCATCCATAATACATGGTCAGTGGAGCAGTAAGAGCCAGGTGAGGCCGTGATGGACCCTTGTCTGTCGAGATCAGAGCTGCCGCTAACTGAGGTAGGGCTGCTCTCTCAGCTTTTCTGCCTTTATTTGGTGTCCCTCCTCTCCACAGATCACTACAGAGGCCATCCATTTCCACCTCTACGCTGATGGCGAGACGACACATGGTGTGTTGGTTGGCTGGAGGTGAGGAACACATCGGAACCAAAGCAGGGAGCCTGGGGGCCGGGAGGTCCTGGTAATTAAGGACAGTGTGGCTCTCATGCAGAGCCTGGACAGGACGTGGCAAATTGCTGTATTCTTTGTGTAGAAAAGCATCTCCCTCTCCGCTCTGTCCATCCTCTGGGGACCTCATCATCTTCCCTAAGTCAAAATGGGGTTTTGTACTCTCTATTCACACCTTCATCTTATTTCTCAGTGTCTTCCCCTCTCTCTCTTCCATCTCTCTGTCTCTTCCCTCTGTCACCATCTCATTGAAATGTAGGCCCATTTCTAAAGCTAGCATTTCTAGGGACCTTTGTGTTTGGACGTTTAGACCCCCCCTGCCCAATTCAGTTTAGTTTATTCCACAGAGAAATTGTAATTTTTTTAAGGAAAAAAAACTCTGACCATATTATTCTATCATTATTTAACTAGAGTTATCAGTCTAACGAGAGTGTCACGGCATTCATCGGAAGAAGAGGAATCGTCAGACCAAAATGCAGCGGGGTACGTGTTCATCTTTATTAGCTTAACTGAATGAACACTGAATACAAAATAACAAAAAGAATAGCCGAAACAGTTCTGCAAGGTGCAACCAACACTAAACAGAAAATAACCACCCACAACTAACAGTGGGAAAACAGGCTACCTAAATTTGGTTCTCAATCAGAGACAACGATAGACAGCTGCCTCTGATTGAGAACCACACCAGGCCAAACACCTAGAAATACAAAACATAGAACAAAACATAGAATGCCCACGCACATCACACCCTGACCAAACAAAAAATAGAAACATACAAAGCAATCTATGGTCAGGGCGTGGCAGTACCCCCCCCCAAAGGTGCGGAGGGTCTGGGTGGACATTACTGAACCTATAGGGGAGGGTCTGGGTGGACATTACTGAACCTATAGGGGAGGGTCTGGGTGGACATTACTCTGTGGTGGCGGTTCTGGTGAGGGACGTGGACCCCGCTCCACTTCTGGCTCGGCCCACTTTAGTAATGCCTCTGGAGCGGGAACCCTCACCGCCGACCCAGGACTAGAGGACGCCACTGGACTGATGGTCGAGTCTGGAGTGAGTGGCACCTCTGGACTGATGGGCGGCTCCGGCGCCTCTGGACTGACGGGCGGCTCTGGCTGCTCCGGACAGGAGGGAGACTCTGGCTGCTCCGGACAGGAGCGAGACTCTGGCTGCTCCGGACAGGAGGGAGACTCTGGCTGCTCCGGACAGGAGGGAGACTCTGGCTGCTCCGGACAGGAGCCCGTCGCTGGAGGCTCCGGACTAGAGGGCGTCGCTGGGGGCTCCGGACTAGAGGGTGTCGCTGGAGGCTCCGGACTAGAGGGCGACGCTGGAGGCTCCGGACTAGAGGGTGTCGCTGGAGGCTCCGGACTAGAGGGCGACGCTGGAGGCTCCGGACTAGAGGGCGTCGCTGGAGGCTCCGGACTGACGGCCTTCGTTGGAGGCCTCGTGCCATAACTCCTCACTGGAGGTTTCTTGCCATAGATCATCACTGGAGGCTTCGTGCCATGGATCATCACTGGAGGCTTCGTGCCATGGATCATCACTGGAGGCTTCGTGCCATGGATCACCACTGGAGGCTTTGTGCCATGGATCACCACTGGAGGCTTCGTGCCATGGATCACCACTGGAGGCTTCGTGCCATGGATCATCACTGGAGGCTAACTAGAGTTATCAATCTAACTAGACGTATCAGTCTTTAGCTAGTGTTATCAATCTAACTAGACGTATCAGTCTTTAGCTAGTGTTATCAATCTAACTAGCATTATCAGTCTTTAGCTAGTGTTATCAGTCTTTAGCTAGTGTTATCAGTCTTTAGCTAGTGTTATCATTCTTTAGCTAGAGTTATCCGTCTTTAGCTAGTTATCCATCTTTAACTAGAGTTAAAGTTAAAGTTGCACTAGAGTCATCGTCTAACTAGAGTTATCCGTCTTAAGCTAGAGTTATCAGTCTTAAGCTAGAGTTATCCGTCTTAAGCTAGAGTTATCCGTCTTAAGCTAGAGTTATCCATCTTTAGCTAGAGTTATCAGTCTAACTAGAGTTATCCGTCTTAAGCTAGAGTTATCCGTCTTAAGCTAGAGTTATCAGTCTAACTAGAGTTATCCATCTTTAGCTAGAGTTATCAGTCTTTAGCTAGGGTTATCAGTCTAACTAGAGTTATCAGTCTTTAGCTAGGGTTATCAGTCTAACTAGAGTTATCCATCTTTAGCTAGAGTTATCAGTCTTTAGCTAGGGTTATCAGTCTAACTAGAGTTATCAGTCTTTAGCTAGGGTTATCAGTCTAACTAGAGTTATCCATCTTTAGCTAGAGTTATCAGTCTAACTAGAGTTATCAGTCTAACTAGAGTTATCAGTCTTTAGCTAGGGTTATCAGTCTAACTAGAGTTATCAGTCTAACTAGAGTTATCAGTCTTTAGCTAGGGTTATCAGTCTAACTAGAGTTATCAGTCTTTAGCTAGAGTTATCAGTCTAACTAGAGTTATCAGTCTTTAGCTAGGGTTATCAGTCTAACTAGAGTTATCAGTCTTTAGCTAGGGTTATCAGTCTAACTAGAGTTATCCATCTTTAGCTAGAGTTATCAGTCTAACTAGAGTTATCAGTCTAACTAGAGTTATCAGTCTTTAGCTAGGGTTATCAGTCTAACTAGAGTTATCAGTCTAACTAGAGTTATCAGTCTTTAGCTAGGGTTATCAGTCTAACTAGAGTTATCAGTCTTTAGCTAGAGTTATCAGTCTAACTAGAGTTATCAGTCTTTAGCTAGAGTTATCAGTCTAACTAGAGTTATCCATCTTTAGCTAGAGTTATCAGTCTTTAGCTAGGGTTATCAGTCTAACTAGAGTTATCAGTCTTTAGCTAGGGTTATCAGTCTAACTAGAGTTATCCATCTTTAGCTAGAGTTATCAGTCTAACTAGAGTTATCAGTCTAACTAGAGTTATCAGTCTTTAGCTAGGGTTATCAGTCTAACTAGAGTTATCAGTCTAACTAGAGTTATCAGTCTTTAGCTAGGGTTATCAGTCTAACTAGAGTTATCCATCTTTAGCTAGAGTTATCAGTCTTTAGCTAGGGTTATCAGTCTAACTAGAGTTATCAGTCTTTAGCTAGGGTTATCAGTCTAACTAGAGTTATCAGTCTTTAGCTAGGGTTATCAGTCTAACTAGAGTTATCAGTCTTTAGCTAGAGTTATCAGTCTTAGCTAGAGTTATCAGTCTAACTAGAGTTATCAGTCTTTAGCTAGGGTTATCCGTCTTTAGCTAGAGTTATCAGTCTTTAGCTAGGGTTATCAGTCTAACTAGAGTTATCAGTCTTAGCTAGAGTTATCAGTCTAACTAGAGTTATCAGTCTTTAGCTAGGGTTATCCGTCTTTAGCTAGAGTTATCAGTCTTTAGCTAGGGTTATCAGTCTAACTAGAGTTATCAGTCTTAGCTAGAGTTATCAGTCTAACTAGAGTTATCAGTCTTAGCTAGAGTTATCAGTCTAACTAGAGTTATCAGTCTAACTAGAGTTATCAGTCTTTAGCTAGAGTTATCAGTCTAACTAGAGTTATCAGTCTAACTAGAGTTATCAGTCTTTAGCTAGAGTTATCAGTCTAACTAGAGTTATCAGTCTAACTAGAGTTATCAGTCTTTAGCTAGGGTTATCCGTCTTTAGCTAGAGTTATTCGTCTTTAGCTAGAGTTATCAGTCTAACTAGAGTTATCAGTCTTTAGCTAGGGTTATCAGTCTAACTAGAGTTATCAGTCTTAGCTAGAGTTATCAGTCTTTAGCTAGGGTTATCAGTCTAACTAGAGTTATCAGTCTTAGCTAGGGTTATCAGTCTAACTAGAGTTATCAGTCTTAGCTAGGGTTATCAGTCTTTAGCTAGGGTTATCAGTCTAACTAGAGTTATCAGTCTTAGCTAGAGTTATCAGTCTAACTAGAGTTATCAGTCTTAGCTAGAGTTATCAGTCTAACTAGAGTTATCAGTCTTAGCTAGGGTTATCAGTCTTTAGCTAGGGTTATCAGTCTAACTAGAGTTATCAGTCTTAGCTAGAGTTATCAGTCTAACTAGAGTTATCAGTCTTAGCTAGAGTTATCAGTCTTTAGCTAGGGTTATCAGTCTAACTAGAGTTATCAGTCTTAGCTAGGGTTATCAGTCTAACTAGAGTTATCAGTCTAACTAGAGTTATCAGTCTTTAGCTAGGGTTATCAGTCTAACTAGAGTTATCAGTCTTAGCTAGGGTTATCAGTCTAACTAGAGTTATCAGTCTTAGCTAGGGTTATCAGTCTTTAACTAGAGTTATCAGTCTTAGCTAGAGTTATCAGTCTTTAGCTAGGGTTTTGACGGTGCACAATTTGAGCGAGTGATTCAGGGAAAAGGTGCTGAGGTGGGGACAGTGGAAACGGTGTAAAGGTGGGGGACACGGGAAATGGTGCTGAGGTGGAAACAGGGGAAACAGTACTGAGGTGGGGACGGGAAAAAGTGCCCCTCAGAACAAACCTCGGCTGCAGCAGCATGGCGAGAGGAGGAACACTCTGGGGTTTAAAAGCACCCAAAGCATTCTGGGTAATTAGCCATTAAGGAGCTGTCACAGAGGGTTCTGCAGTCAATACAGAGATAATTTGGGCAATGGTGAATGACAGTGCTGTCTAGACTTTTGGGATGATCAAGGACAGATCCAACTGCAACAGGCATTTGTCAGGCCCATGAATCACTCCTCCAGCCAGCAGCTGGGTGAGTGGAGCAGAGAGAATCGCTGGAGAGGCATGTGTAGACACACAAATAAACATGTTCCTCACTCCCTGCGCTTCTCTCGCTCCCCCCCACCCCCTCACTCCCCTTGCCACACCGGGAAATGTCTATTAAAGGACTGCCGTTACAGGGCACAGTGAGAAAAGCCTTGTTACCTTCGGATGGCAAATGAAAGACATTGGGGATAAGGTGAGGAACAAAAGTCAGACCAAGGGGACATTCGGTCCTGTTATTTAAACTCAGACCAAGGGGACATTCTGTCCTGTTATTTAAACTCAGACCAAGGGGACTTTCTGTCCTGTTATTTAAAGTCAGACCAAGGGGACATTCTGTCCTGTTATTTAAAGTCAGACCAAGGGGACATTCGGTCCTGTTATTTAAAGTCAGACCAAGGGGACATTATGTCCTGTTATTTACAGTCAGACCAAGGGGACATTCTGTCCTGTTATTTAAACTCAGACCAAGGGGACTTTCTGTCCTGTTATTTACAGTCAGACCAAGGGGACTTTCTGTCCTGTTATTTACAGTCAGACCAAGGGGACTTTCTGTCCTGTTATTTACAGTCAGACCAAGGGGACTTTCTGTCCTGTTATTTACAGTCAGACCAAGGGGACATTCTGTCCTGTTATTTAAACTCAGACCAAGGGGACTTTCTGTCCTGTTATTTACAGTCAGACCAAGGGGACTTTCTGTCCTGTTATTTAAACTCAGACCAAGGGGACATTCTGTCCTGTTATTTACAGTCAGACCAAGGGGACATTTTGTCCCGTTATTTACAGTCAGACCAAGGGGACATTCTGTCCTGTTATTTAAACTCAGACCAAGGGGACTTTCTGTCCTGTTATTTACAGTCAGACCAAGGGGACATTCTGTCCCGTTATTTACAGTCAGACCAAGGGGACATTCTGTCCTGTTATTTAAACTCAGACCAAGGGGACTTTCTGTCCTGTTATTTACAGTCAGACCAAGGGGACTTTCTGTCCTGTTATTTAAACTCAGACCAAGGGGACATTATGTCCTGTTATTTACAGTCAGACCAAGGGGACATTCTGTCCTGTTATTTACAGTCAGACCAAGGGGACATTATGTCCTGTTATTTACAGTCAGACCAAGGGGACATTATGTCCTGTTATTTACAGTCAGACCAAGGGGACATTCTGTCCTGTTATTTAAAGTCAGACCAAGGGGACTTTCTGTCCTGTTATTTACAGTCAGACCAAGGGGACTTTCTGTCCTGTTATTTAAACTCAGACCAAGGGGACATTATGTCCTGTTATTTACAGTCAGACCAAGGGGACATTCTGTCCTGTTATTTAAACTCAGACCAAGGGGACATTATGTCCTGTTATTTACAGTCAGACCAAGGGGACATTATGTCCTGTTATTTACAGTCAGACCAAGGGGACATTCTGTCCTGTTATTTACAGTCAGACCAAGGGGACTTTCTGTCCTGTTATTTACAGTCAGACCAAGGGGACTTTCTGTCCTGTTATTTACAGTCAGACCAAGGGGACTTTCTGTCCCGTTATTTACAGTCAGACCAAGGGGACATTCTGTCCTGTTATTTACAGTCAGACCAAGGGGACATTCTGTCCTGTTATTTACAGTCAGACCAAGGGGACTTTCTGTCCCGTTATTTACAGTCAGACCAAGGGGACATTCTGTCCTGTTATTTACAGTCAGACCAAGGGGACTTTCTGTCCTGTTATTTAAAGTCAGACCAAGGGGACTTTCTGTCCTGTTATTTAAAGTCAGACCAAGGGGACATTCGGTCCTGTTATTTACAGTCAGACCAAGGGGACATTCTGTCCTGTTATTTACAGTCAGACCAAGGGGACATTATGTCCTGTTATTTACAGTCAGACCAAGGGGACATTCTGTCCTATTATTTAAAGTCAGACCAAGGGGACTTTCTGTCCTGTTATTTACAGTCAGACCAAGGGGACTTTCTGTCCCGTTATTTACAGTCAGACCAAGGGGACTTTCTGTCCTGTTATTTACAGTCAGACCAAGGGGACTTTCTGTCCTGTTATTTACAGTCAGACCAAGGGGACATTCTGTCCTGTTATTTACAGTCAGACCAAGGGGACTTTCTGTCCTGTTATTTACAGTCAGACCAAGGGGACTTTCTGTCCTGTTATTTACAGTCAGACCAAGGGGACTTTCTGTCCTGTTATTTAAAGTCAGACCAAGGGGACTTTCTGTCCTGTTATTTACAGTCAGACCAAGGGGACATTCTGTCCTGTTATTTACAGTCAGACCAAGGGGACTTTCTGTCCTGTTATTTACAGTCAGACCAAGGGGACATTCTGTCCCGTTATTTACAGTCAGACCAAGGGGACTTTCTGTCCTGTTATTTACAGTCAGACCAAGGGGACTTTCTGTCCTGTTATTTAAAGTCAGACCAAGGGGACATTCTGTCCTATTATTTAAACTCAGACCAAGGGGACATTCGGTCCTGTTATTTACAGTCAGACCAAGGGGACTTTCTGTCCTGTTATTTACAGTCAGACCAAGGGGACATTATGTCCTGTTATTTAAAGTCAGGCCAAGGGGACTTTCTGTCCTGTTATTTACAGTCAGACCAAGGGGACATTCTGTCCTATTATTTAAAGTCAGACCAAGGGGACTTTCTGTCCTGTTATTTAAAGTCAGACCAAGGGGACATTCTGTCCTGTTATTTAAACTCAGACCAAGGGGACATTCTGTCCTGTTATTTACAGTCAGACCAAGGGGACTTTCTGTCCTGTTATTTACAGTCAGACCAAGGGGACTTTCTGTCCTGTTATTTACAGTCAGACCAAGGGGACTTTCTGTCCTGTTATTTAAAGTCAGACCAAGGGGACATTCTGTCCTATTATTTACAGTCAGACCAAGGGGACTTTCTGTCCTGTTATTTACAGTCAGACCAAGGGGACTTTCTGTCCTGTTATTTACAGTCAGACCAAGGGGACTTTCTGTCCTATTATTTACAGTCAGACCAAGGGGACTTTCTGTCCTGTTATTTACAGTCAGACCAAGGGGACATTCTGTCCCGTTATTTACAGTCAGACCAAGGGGACTTTCTGTCCTGTTATTTACAGTCAGACCAAGGGGACTTTCTGTCCTATTATTTAAAGTCAGACCAAGGGGACATTCTGTCCTGTTATTTAAAGTCAGACCAAGGGGACTTTCTGTCCTGTTATTTACAGTCAGACCAAGGGGACATTCTGTCCTATTATTTAAAGTCAGACCAAGGGGACATTATGTCCTGTTATTTACAGTCAGACCAAGGGGACATTCTGTCCTATTATTTAAAGTCAGACCAAGGGGACATTATGTCCTGTTATTTAAAGTCAGACCAAGGGGACATTCGGTCCTGTTATTTACAGTCAGACCAAGGGGACATTCTGTCCTGTTATTTACAGTCAGACCAAGGGGACATTCTGTCCTATTATTTAAAGTCAGACCAAGGGGACATTATGTCCTGTTATTTACAGTCAGACCAAGGGTACATTCTGTCCTATTATTTAAAGTCAGACCAAGGGGACATTATGTCCTGTTATTTACAGTCAGACCAAGGGGACATTCTGTCCTATTATTTAAAGTCAGACCAAGGGGACTTTCTGTCCTGTTATTTACAGTCAGACCAAGGGGACATTCTGTCCTGTTATTTACAGTCAGACCAAGGGGACTTTCTGTCCTGTTATTTACAGTCAGACCAAGGGGACTTTCTGTCCTGTTATTTACAGTCAGACCAAGGGGACATTCTGTCCTGTTATTTACAGTCAGACCAAGGGGACTTTCTGTCCTGTTATTTACAGTCAGACCAAGGGGACTTTCTGTCCTGTTATTTACAGTCAGACCAAGGGGACTTTCTGTCCTGTTATTTACAGTCAGACCAAGGGGACATTCTGTCCTGTTATTTACAGTCAGACCAAGGGGACTTTCTGTCCTGTTATTTAAAGTCAGACCAAGGGGACATTATGTCCTGTTATTTAAAGTCAGACCAAGGGGACATTCTGTCCTGTTATTTACAGTCAGACCAAGGGGACTTTCTGTCCTGTTATTTAAACTCAGACCAAGGGGACATTCTGTCCTGTTATTTACAGTCAGACCAAGGGGACATTATGTCCTGTTATTTACAGTCAGACCAAGGGGACATTCTGTCCCGTTATTTACAGTCAGACCAAGGGGACTTTCTGTCCTGTTATTTACAGTCAGACCAAGGGGACTTTCTGTCCTGTTATTTACAGTCAGACCAAGGGGACATTCTGTCCCGTTATTTACAGTCAGACCAAGGGGACTTTCTGTCCTGTTCGTTACAGTCAGACCAAGGGGACTTTCTGTCCTGTTATTTACAGTCAGACCAAGGGGACATTCGGTCCTGTTATTTACAGTCAGACCAAGGGGACATTCTGTCCTGTTATTTAAAGTCAGACCAAGGGGACATTCTGTCCTGTTATTTACAGTCAGGCCAAGGGGACTTTCTGTCCTGTTATTTAAAGTCAGACCAAGGGGACATTCGGTCCTGTTATTTAAACTCAGACCAAGGGGACTTTCTGTCCTGTTATTTACAGTCAGACCAAGGGGACATTCGGTCCTGTTATTTAAACTCAGACCAAGGGGACATTCTGTCCTGTTATTTACAGTCAGACCAAGGGGACATTCTGTCCTGTTATTTACAGTCAGACCAAGGGGACATTATGTCCTGTTATTTAAACTCAGACCAAGGGGACTTTCTGTCCTGTTATTTAAACTCAGACCAAGGGGACTTTCTGTCCTGTTATTTACAGTCAGACCAAGGGGACATTCGGTCCTGTTATTTAAACTCAGACCAAGGGGACATTCGGTCCTGTTATTTAAACTCAGACCAAGGGGACATTCGGTCCTGTTATTTAAACTCAGACCAAGGGGACATTCTGTCCTGTTATTTACAGTCAGACCAAGGGGACATTCGGTCCTGTTATTTACAGTCAGACCAAGGGGACATTATGTCCTGTTATTTAAAGTCAGGCCAAGGGGACTTTCTGTCCTGTTATTTAAACTCAGACCAAGGGGACATTCTGTCCTGTTATTTACAGTCAGACCAAGGGGACTTTCTGTCCTGTTATTTAAACTCAGACCAAGGGGACTTTCTGTCCTGTTATTTACAGTCAGACCAAGGGGACTTTCTGTCCTGTTATTTACAGTCAGACCAAGGGGACTTTCTGTCCTGTTATTTACAGTCAGACCAAGGGGACTTTCTGTCCTGTTATTTACAGTCAGACCAAGGGGACATTCTGTCCTATTATTTACAGTCAGACCAAGGGGACTTTCTGTCCTGTTATTTACAGTCAGACCAAGGGGACATTCTGTCCTATTATTTAAAGTCAGACCAAGGGGACATTATGTCCTGTTATTTAAAGTCAGGCCAAGGGGACTTTCTGTCCTGTTATTTACAGTCAGACCAAGGGGACTTTCTGTCCTGTTATTTAAAGTCAGACCAAGGGGACATTCTGTCTTGTTCAATACATAATCAAATAAAGCAACACAACATAATTTAATAAAAACAAACAAACTCATGATCACAAAACACATGGTAAAATTACATGTTTTATCAACCATACCATGGCTAAATTATATTATTAATCAACCATACCACGGCTAAATGATATTATTATTCAACCATACCATGGCTAAATTATATTATTATTCAACCATACCATGGCTAAATTATATTATTATTCAACCATAACATGTTCATATTATGGTCCCCTTGTTGAGAAGGCTTGGTGTGTATAGGCCTTGTAAAAAAAGTAATTGTCATATGACTTTGACTTATGCCAACTAAGGACAATTATTATTTTCATTTGAAAGATGTTGAATAACATAACTGGTTCATAGGAAAAAGTTATGTCAGTTTTTATTGGAAGCATAGAGTAGCAAGATACCTGCTACTCCTACAGCTGGCTTCAAGGCCTTGCTATCTGGTATACGTACTCCTACAGCTGGCTTCAAGGCTTTGTTAGCTGGTTTATATACTCATACAGCTGGCTTCAAGGCCTTGTTAACTGGTTTAGATACTCCTACAGCTGGCTTCGAGGCCTTGTAAACTGATTTATATAGTCCTACAGCTGGTTTAAAGGCCTTGTTAGCTGGTTTAGATACTACAGCTGGCTTCGAGGCCTTGTAAACTGGTTTAGATAGTCCTACAGCTGGTTTAAAGGCCTTGTGAGCTGGTTTAGATACTACAGCTGGCTTCGAGGCCTTGCAAGCTGGCTTAGACAAACCTACAGCTGGTTTAAAGGCCTTGTTACCTGGTTTAGATACTCCTACAGCTGGCTTCGAGGCCTTGTTAGCTGGTTTACGTACTCCTACAGCTGGCTTCAAGGCCTTGTTACCTGGTTTAGATACTCCTAAAGCTGGCATCAAACCCTTGTTAGCTGGTTTATATACTCCTACAGCTGGCTTCGTGCATTGCTAACTGGTTTAAATACTACAGCTGGCTTCCAGGTCTTGCTCACTGGTTTAGATACTACAGCTGGCTTCGAGGCCTTGCTCACTGGTTTAGATACTCCAGCTGGCTTCGAGCCTTGCTAGCTGGTTTAGTTACTCCTACAGCTGGCTTCGAGGCCTTGCTAGCTGGTTTAGATACTAAAGCTGGCTTCAAGGCCTTCTAACTGGTTTAGATACCACAGCTGGCTTTGAGGCATTGCTAACTGTTTTAGATACTACAGGTGGCTTTAGGCCTTGCTAGCTGGTTTAGTTACTCCTACAGCTGGCTTCAAGGCCTTATTAGTTGGTTTAGACACTACAGCTGGCTTCGAGGCCTTGCTTGCTGGTTTAGATACTAAAGCTGGCTTCAAGGCCTTCTAACTGGTTTAGATACCACAGCTGGCTTTGAGGCATTGCTAACTGTTTTAGATACTACAGCTGGCTTTAGGCCTTGCTAGCTGATTTAGATACTCCTACAGCTGGCTTCAAGGCCTTGTTAGTTGGTTTAGATAGTACAGCTAGCTTCGAGGCCTTGCTTGCTGGTTTAGATACTACAGATGGCTTCGAGGCCTTGCTAGCTGGTTTAGTTACTCCTACAGCTGGCTTCAAGGCCTTGTTAGCTGGTTTATATACTACAGTTTGCTTCGAGGTTTTGAAACTGATTTAGATACTACAGCTGGGTTCAAGGCCTTGAAACTGGTTCAAATACTGAAGCTGGCTTCGAGGCCTTGCTAGCTGGTTTAGATTTTCCACCAGCTAGCTTCAAGGCCAAGTTAGCTGTTTAGATACCACAGCTGCCATTGAGGCCTTGCTTGCTGGTTTAGACACTACAGCTGGCTTCAAGGCCTTGCTAACTGGTTTAGATAATACAGCTGGCTTCAAGGCCTTGCTTTCTGGTTTAGTTACTCCTACAGCTGGCTTCAAGGCCTTGCTTGCTGGTTTAGATACTACAGCTGGCTTCGAGGCCTTGCTAGCTGGTTTAGATACTCCTGCAGCTGGCTTTGAGGCCTTGCTTGCTGGTTTAGATATAAAAGCTATACTATGTATTTGGTACTGACATTGAATGTTAAAAAAAAAAAAATGTATTGAGCTTAATGGAATACTATGACATCATTGGTGACAGGAAGAGTCTTTGGTGATGGTCCTGTTTTTTGGAGGTGAGTTGTTTTTAGATCTTTGATATCTTAGGTTGTGTTGGAGAGTTCCTCTCTATAATGTAAGTCTTACCTTAGTGCAGTATATTTCATCTGAGTAATCCCCTCAGCTCTGAGACTGGGGCTTGTTATCATACATTAATCAATATCTTTCTCACAACATTAACACAATTGCAGCCCCCACTTGGCAACCGAGCTGGAGTGTACATGTATGGTGGATATAATAAGGTCTTGGAAATGGCAGTGAATAGAAACACTGTTAATGGGATGGAATAATTATTTGAATATTGGTGTGTTAGGAAACACTGACGTACACATGAGTTGGTATTTTGTTTATAGTTATTTGACAAGCACAGCGTTACCTTGGCTGAGGCAGTCAAGTGTGAACCACATTTTGTATGGCCCTCTAAAATACTTGTCAAGGCAATTCATAAACGACTTGAATCCTGCCAAGAGCGTATTTAATCGGATTGTATTATAGTATGGCAGTGACCTAGTGCTGCACCTCAGACAAGGAAAGGCTGTAGTAGAATATGTCACCTTCATTAAGCGTAATTTCCATCATCCATCTAACAATGGCATTAGCTTCATAAAGACGGTGAAATTGCCTATCCATCTTCCATAGAATGACTGTGCAGATGCACAACTTTGACAGTCAATTAAAAATGAAAGATCATGTTTGTTTTTTGTGTGTTTTTTTTACTTTGAGTGGAATGCTTATATTCAATTTCAAATATGTAAATACCTGGCAGGGATTCGAAGCTGTTTTCCCATTTATTTTCAATTTTGTTCTCTTAAGTGAAACACCCTAAACCTGTGAATATTTACCTGCCATTTACCATGGCTGGTGGCTTCTACTGGTGACTGCTGTATGCCCATATTTAGAATTCCCCAGGGAGCCATTCCCATATATGCCCAGAGGAAAGTGAACATGTTATATCGGGCGCTTGCTGTGGAAGGAGATTTTCCTCCTAACTGCATTTTAAATGATGTTGTTCTCTGTTACTCTGCTGAGATAATTAGTGTGTCCTTTGTTTCTGTCGATAGGCCACTAGTAACCACTCAGAGACCTAATGACTCTTAATTAAATTGGGAAAGATCCTGTCATCTGTATCCAGAGGGAAAAACACCCAGATGGATGTCATCTGTATCCAGAGGGAAAACACCCAGATGGATGTCATTTTGTTCAACACTCCCATGATTTTCTTTCACTAAGAACTTCGATGGTAGATCATCAGGGTCTCTGTGAATATTGAGATGCTATTTTCCTATTTTCTCCCAATATTTGATTCACATCATTAAAATTTTGTGTCATATGAGCAAAATATTTCTCTATTCACACCCAGGTCAGTACATTCATTATACCATACATAGATACATAAATACATACATACACACATGTACAGTAATTAACATGTACTCTTGAAATACCACTGAAATAGTTGTATTCTGTTTTCTGACTTTCTTCTTAAGCAGAGGTCAAAGTAATGTCTGAAGTTAAACAGGTGACGAGAGCTCAAATGTAACCAGTGTAGGAAAAAATGAAATGGATCCTAATGTCCCTATTCTCCTCTACAGTGCTGCTGGCTTGGAGGAAACTTCCTGTCCTAATGATCCATTTCAGTCTGTCTGTTTCACATCTCCTACACTCGCAGTCTGCTCATTGTTACATTAGTAAAATAGACCCTTTGATTTGTTCTCAACAGCACAGACATACACAGGGGAAGGAATGGAGAGAGAGGGTCAGGGATGGAGTGGAGCCTGGCACGCTAAACGTATTGACCTGCATTTTCATAATCCAGAATACTGCGTGTGATCCAAGGACAAGCTGTTTAATGTGCCGCCATAAGACATTTTGTTTTCATCTCGGCTGTGACTGATGTACAGTAGGGAGGATATGTACTGTAAATGAAAGACACAAACTGCTCTTAAAATACACACATTATAACACATTATAGCACATTATAGCACATCATAGCAACCCAAAGTGTGGATTGCAGTCACACCTCCATGTATTTTGTTTCTAAAACCAAGAAAACGTTTAAAATATTCCAACTGTATTTTTTTGCATTGTGTGAACAAAGCAGAAATCAATGTACGGGATACCCTAAGCTCACTTGTTCATACACTAAGTCAGGCTTATTAAAGTACATTAAGGTTGTACCCTCTTGGCCATAATTCAGCAATAAGAAGCTGATCATGTCACTCTGGAAGAGAGTGGCCCCTGTCTCTGCCAATTAAAGCTACACAGGCCACCATCTTATGCAGCTGGGACATTTGTATTTATATAACTAGGCAAGTCAGTTGAGAACAAATTCTTACTTACATTGACAGCCTACCAGGATCAGTGTTTACTGCTTTGTTTGGGGGCAGAATGACATATTTTTTTACCTTGTCAGCTCAGGGATTCAATTCAGTTGGGCCAGCAATTTCGGTTACTGGCCCAACGCTATAACCACTAGGCTACCTGCCTCCCCACGTTGATACTCTTGATTTCTTAAGTCCAAACACCAAGACTGTGCCACGAATGTATCCATCACCGGAGGGCTGCTGGCAGTCAGCAGAAACATGTCTATCCTGTTAGCAAATTCAGCAATTTCCATTTTTCTACTGTGTCTGTCATGTTTTTATTACTGAAGGTGTGGAGATCATGAGGACGCTGCCTTGTTAGTCCTCTCTCCTGGCCCCTTGGTCTAATGACTGTCATTAACAGGGCTGCATTAGAGAGACACCTCAGGAACCATTGGAGTGTTCATTTGCATGGCACTAATACAGGAGGATGCTGTGCTGTGAGAGGCTTGACGTGAGTGTTGATACTTCCTGCTTGGCACGCCGTGCTGTTCTGTTCCTAACTGTGCCAGGGCCTATTCTTTCATTCATTATGCGCCTAATGCTTGACTTATCCTCTACTTGGTGTAGTGATGAATGTTTTTAAAGGCCGTCTGAAACTGTTCTAATGAAAAAAAATTGGATGTTTCTGAAGTTTATATGTTGCCAGCCAGCTCAGAAAATTCCAGCTTCATTTTCCCCAGCCTAACACATGGCAGTGTAAT
This sequence comes from Salvelinus alpinus, assembly GCF_045679555.1. Lineage (NCBI taxonomy): Eukaryota > Metazoa > Chordata > Actinopteri > Salmoniformes > Salmonidae > Salvelinus > Salvelinus alpinus. Next base: position 45,461,409 of record NC_092099.1, on the reverse strand, counting down.
ACGCAACTTCCTGATACATCTTTTCTCTTCAAGTTTTGTGGCTCTGTGCCAGAGCCTCATCATAAAGACGCCTTTATTATCCCTCTGTGTCCCTCTCTCTGCTTGCTCAGCAAAAAGGGCGAGACTGGACTTTTTGGTACATTATAAAATTGTGAGATACTAGAACTAGGCTACTGTATTGTTTTGGAATGGTGGCCGTCAACATGTGCTCGTAATTGAGAGCCATTGTTTTATTTTTGTTTGCTGCAGACATGGCTGCAGATATTGCTGAATCAAATTTCACTAGTATCAACCTTGATATTGCCAATTGAATTTGCTCCTCTATAGAATATCCCAATAATCTGTCACTTTTTTCCCGTTGAACACATTGCATGATGACACACTATAATGCGTTGTATAAAAACCCAAATCTCTTACACGTACTTGCAGGTTGACATAATTGGAAATATAAACATAGAGGGATAATCACATGGTGGCAACTCTTTTTCCAGATGATGCAGGGTTGCACGAGAGACACAGAGAGGCAGAGGGACAGAGATGAGTGCTTAGCAGTAGGATCAAATTGCAAACTCTTTTAAGGTCAGTCAAAAGTGGCAGGTCGTGCTGAAGTTGACCATGCCCACACTAACACTCCCCACGCCTATAAAAACCACCAGGCCAGCCTGCATGACTTCTCCTGCCTCTCTACCCCACCAGGTCAGCCTGCCAGACTGGCAAAGTCACACACAGAGTATACTAGGGTGGGCTTGTATTTTCATCAGCATTTTCTTCATCAGCTTTCAGACTGTGACTCTGTTCAGGTACATTATTAAAGCAAAAAAAATATTATTAAAGCATATAGGTGTTTAGCATCTAGGTGTTTAAGATCTAGAGCATTTAAATCGATGTTTTTAATATCTAGAGCATTTAAGATCTATGTGTTTAAGATCTGGAGCATTTAAGACCTAGAGCATATAAGATCTATGTTTTTAAGATCTGGAGCATTTAATATCTATGTTTTTAATATCTAGAGCATTTAAGATCTATGTTTTTAAGATCTAGAGCAGTTAAGATCTATGTTTTTAAGATTTGTGTTTAAGATCTATGTGATTAAGATCTAGAGCATTTAAGATCTGTTTAAGACCTGGAGCATTTAAGATCTATTTTTATAAGATCTGGAGCATTTGAGATCTATGTGTTTAAGATTTATGTGATTAAGATCTAGAGCATTTAAGATCTATGTGATTAAGATCTATGTTTTTAAGATCTAGAGCATTTAACATCTATGTGATTAAGATCTGGGGCATTTGAGATCTATGAATAATCACCATGGAGACCTGCTCGATAAGTAAAATGGGTCAAAGTTAAAAGGACACCAGAGCCTAAGTCTCTGAGTCAGAAGACAGGTGTCAACATGACAGGGAAGATCACTTCAAGGTATAGGGATCTATCATTACCCATTGACTTGTCGTGACATGGAAAACCAATGTGTCAAATAACGACAAACTATTCTTTGTCGCCCATTTATGTTATGAAGGAGACAATGAAGCTGCCATTTTGGAATATCCCTCATTAAAAAACCCTTGTTGGTGGCTCTCATTTTGATCCGTGTTAGCCATGTGCTGGTGATGTCACAGATGTGCTGCTGGGATATGTGACATCATGACGATGTGTTGCTGCCACGTTTGGAAAGTCTTTGTGAGTTTGCAGTATTTCATGGTGCATGCAGTCTAGTCATATCCAGTCTGCAGTCCTGTCTAACAGGCAACAGACCCAGTCTGCAGTCCTGTCTAACAGGCAACAGACCCAGTCTGCAGTCCTGTCTAACAGGCAACATACCCAGTCTGCAGTCCTGTCTAACAGGCAACAGACCCAGTCTGCAGTCCTGTCTAACAGAAAACATACCCAGTCTGCAGTCCTGTCTAACAGAAAACAGACCCAGTCTGCAGTCCTGTCTAACAGGCAACAGACCCAGTCTGCAGTCCTGTCTAACAGACAACAGACCCAGTCTGCAGTCCTGTCTAACAGGCAACAGACCCAGTCTGCAGTCCTGTCTAACAGAAAACAGACCCAGTCTGCAGTCCTGTCTAACAGAAAACAGACCCAGTCTGCAGTCCTGTCTAACAGAAAACAGACCCAGTCTGCAGTCCTGTCTAACAGACAACAGACCCAGTCTGCAGTCTTGTCTAGCAGAAAACAGACCCCGTCTGCAGTCCTGTCTAACAGGCAACATACCCAGTCTGCAGTCCTGTCTAACAGGCAACAGACCCAGTCTGCAGTCCTGTCTAACAGACAACAGACCCAGTTTGCAGTCCTGTCTAACAGGCAACAGACCCAGTCTGCAGTCCTGTCTAACAATCAACAGACCCAGTCTGCAGTCCTGTCTAACAGACAACAGACCCAGTCTGCAGTCCTGTCTAACAGGCAACAGACCCAGTCTGCAGTCCTGTCTAACAGAAAACAGACCCAGTCTGCAGTCCTGTCTAACAGGCAACAGACCCAGTCTGCAGTCCTGTCTAACAGAAAACAGGCCCAGTCTGCAGCCCTGTCTAACAGGCAACAGACCCAGTCTGCAGTCCTGTCTAACAGAAAACAGACCCCGTCTGCAGTCCTGTCTAAGAGAAAACAGACCTCGTCTGCAGTCCTGTCTAACAGAAAACAGACCCAGTCTGCAGTCCTGTCTAACAGACAACAGAACCAGTCTGCAGTCCTGTCTAACAGACAACAGACCCAGTCTGCAGTCCTGTCTAACAGAAAACAGACCCAGTCTGCAGTCCTGTCTAACAGGCAACAGACCCAGTCTACAGTCCTGTCTAACAGACAACAGACCCTAAAACACAGCTACTCCAGGGTCAGCCGCTGAGGCCTTTAAGGTTTGTCCTCCACCTCTCGCTCGACACACACCAGGGAAGACATCAGAGCTCCCCCAAAAGCAGCAGTATGTGTGTGCTCTCCCCTGACAAAACGCAGGAGGTACAGGCTGATAGCAGTGCCTCGTCACTTTAATGGCGAGTCTATGGAACTCGGTTTTAAACATGTTTTGGGGCTGCCACCCAGTTTTAAACACGTTTTGGGGCTGCCACCCAGGCCGACTTGTTCATAGGGGTTGTAGTGTACCGGATGTATAGGCTACTCTGTTTGGTTCGAGAAGGCCATTAACATGACCACAGTACAGACTATTCTCTAGAAGCTGAGAGCCAGTCCAGCACGAATTTGAACGGCACTTACAGTAACTAATCCTTTGAGAATGTGAAGTAAATTTAAAGCATTATAGTACCTTTGCAGGGACAATACAATGACATGACGTTAAGCTCCTGGTTAACTTCATTTACAGGTCAGGCTGCGATTGTGTATGGCACCTGTGGAGCGTTTAAAACACGACCACATATCCGCTCTGTGGTGGAGCGTTAAAACGGTACATAAGAACTGGACGGAATGGGTTTGTACATAAGAACCGGACGGAATGGGTTTGTACATAAGAACCGGACGGAATGGGTTTGTACATAAGAACCGGATGGAATGGGTTTGTTCATAAGAACCGAATGGAATGAAAATGTGTAAATGCAAAAATGAAACATTCTGAGGAACAGCATACGCTTTCATGCTTTACTACAATTTCCGTGTAACTCAACTAGTAGTACCATCACCAAAGTGTCAAATCCATGAACATTTCCACCAATTATGATTAAAATCACAAGTCTATCTGTCACGCCCTGACCTGAGTATTCTTTGTTTTCTTTAAATATTTTGGTTAGGTCAGGGTGTGACGAGGGTGGTTTGTGTGTTTTTGTCTCGTCTAGGGTGTTTGTACTGTCTAGGTTTTTTTTGTAGATTTATGGGGTTGTGTTCATTCTAGGTGTTTATGTAAGTCTATGGTTGCCTAGATTGGTTCTCAATTAGAGGCAGGTGTTTATCGTTGTCTCTGATTGGGAACCATATTTAGGCAGCCATGTTCTTTGGATATTTTGTGGGTGATTGTTTCCTGTGTCAGTGTTTGTGCCACACGGGACTGTTTCGGTTTGTTCACGTTTATTGTTTTTGTATTTGTGTTCATGTTCAGTTTTCCCTATTAAAACATGGACACCTACCACGCTGCGTATTGGTCCGATCCTTGCTATACCTCTTCAGAGGAAGAAGAGGACGACAGCCGTTAAACTATCCAATAAATATTGAGGGGCCTTTACTCTGAATCCAGTTATGGCTTTTAGTAATGGTGTTTAATGTGGACAATATCTCTTACACATTGGCTCTTATAAATGCTTGGTAGGTGGGTCCTGTTCAAAACACACCGACGAGATCATAAACCCGGTGTGAGTCCTGTTCAAAACGCACCGACGAGATCAGACTGGATGAACATTTATTGATCGTTTAAAGCTTTTTTTTTTTTTTTTTTTTTTTTTTCCCAGTACAAAAGAATCAAAAACGTAATTGCAGTGTCTGTTCTACCAACTGATCACAATTGTGCCATCAATAGCCTCATTAATAGACGCTTCATTAAGGATTACAAAGTCTCTATTACAAAACAAACAAACCATGCTCTGATCTTAACCTGTAGGTCGAACAGCATTACAAGCAAAGTTGAAGCTGTTAGATAGCTGAACAAATTTATTACGGCTTAGCGCTGAGCAAGCACTTTGGTATTGATTTTACCATAGCTATGTATGATGATTTATGGAGTGCTTGTGTCAGTATACTGTAACAAGCTGAAGGACACAATATAACATCTTCGACATCATTAAAATCCAGCAGTTTCCTGAGCTAGCTCATCAAGTACTGTTCACTACCTTGGAATACAGATAGATACAGACATAGCTGTAAACTATACTGTTATTATTGTGCTGAAACCGTTTGAGTAGAATTCACAGTAGTTTTACACAACAGTTTATATAGTGGCTCCTGAGTGGCGCAGTGGTCTAAGGCATCACTGCAGTCCCTGGTTCAAATCCAGGTTGCATCACATCTGGCTGTGATTGGGTTAGGGTTAGTGCACAATTGGCCCAGTGGTGCCTGGGTTTGGCTGGGGTAGGCCATCATTGTAAATAAGAATTTGTTCTTAACTGACTTGCCTGGTTAAATTAAAATATATCAGATTGTGCTGATGGTAAATATGTACTACTTCTTTTAGGTGAAATGTTTACTATTCTTTTTTGTATCATTCTGTTTCGTTCATTCAGATCGTTAAAGTGCACAGTGCCCAGCACAGTCAGTCTCTCCTCAGTCTGCTAGAGGCAGGTTATGGTCCTCCTGACAGTGGCCACTATGGTACACTAGAGCCCCCTTTGGGCACATGAAAGTAATACCAGCTGAATTATATGGTGCAAGGAGCCAGGGGCGGACATGTCCCCCCCCTTTATTCATTTATTTTGTTTGCATGATTTTGTTTGCTCAATATAACAATAATTTTTCTACGTTAAATTTAGTTCAACCCTTTAAATGTTCACATGGATACTTAAAACAATAGACATTTGAAATGTGATGAATGTAATGTTATCTCTGTTAATAAACTACATGTGCAATACAGTTATACAACTACAGTTAAACAACTACAGTTAAACTCTGTAATTGAGAGTAGACAGATATGGTAAAAGTGAACAGACTCTTGCAATGTAAGTCTTACTCATAATCTCTCTGTTCCACAGGAAGATTTAGAGCAGGGGTGCCAAATTCATGGAGAGCCTGGTGTCTGCTGGTTTTGGGCTTTTCCTTTCAATTAAGACCTAGACAACCAGGTGAAGGGAGTTCCTTACTAATTAGTGGCCTTAATTAATTATTCAAGTACAAGGGAGGAGAGAAAACCCGCAGACACTCGGCCCTCCGTGGATTGAGATTGACACGTGATGTAGAGCTTTCAAGCGATTAACGGTTGTCACTCAAATGAGTTCTTACTGCAAGTAATTCAATGACATTATTTGAGAAATGTCCCGTGAATGAAACATTTGTACATTCATAAATTCTTTGAAGTTATTCGTTTAAATTAGGTCAAACGGTCCTTGGTTAAAATCACAAAGCAACTCATAAACATGGTATCTCCCGGGTGGCGCAGTGGTCTAGGGCACTGCATCGCAGTGCTAGCTGCGCCACCAGAGTCTCTGGGTTCGCGCCCAGGCTGGGCTGGGTTCGCGCCCAGGCTCTGTCGCAGCCGGCCGCAACCGGGTGATCCGTGGGGCGACGCACAATTGGCATAGCGTCGTCCGGGTTAGGGAGGGTTTGGCCGGTAGGGAGGGTTTGGCCGGTAGGGATATCCTTGTCTCAGTATGTAAAAAAAAATGTAATAAAATGTATGCACTCTACTGTAAGTCGCTCTGGATAAGAGCGTCTGCTAAATGACTAAAATGTATGGTTATTTGACATTACATTCTAGAGAAATAAATGTGCAACACTTGCTCAAAATCATCTCATTATCAGTTTAACTATCATTCCCCCCAACTGCCCTCAAAGCCCCCACCCCAATGAGGAGACCCAGATTCCCCCTCTCGGAACCCAGGTTTCACCTCCCGGAACCCAGATTCCCCCTCCCGGAACCCAGATTCCCCCTCTCGGAACCCAGATTTCACCTCCCGGAACCCAGATTCCCCCTCTCGGAACCCAGATTCCCCCTCTCTGAACCCAGGTTTCACCTCCCGGAACCCAAATTTCACCTCCCGGAACCCAGATTCCCCCTCTCGGAACCCAGGTTTCACCTCCCGGAACCCAGATTTCACCTCCCGGAACCCAGATTCCCCCTCTCGGAACCCAGATTCCCCCTCTCGGAACCCAGGTTTCACCTCCCGGAACCCCGGTTCCCCCTCCTGGAACCCAGATTCTGTCCATCATCTCCTCCAGCCGAGAGGTCTGACTGGCAGGGCCAGGGCAGCAGTGTGTGGGCGGACACTCTGGGTGCTGAGTAATGTGAAGCAGAGAGAGAAACCCCCACAGGCCATAGACGGAGGCAGGCGTTCCTGCTGTGACTTGGCACAACCCACTGGACAGCTGGAGACTCAGGGAGCAGAAACGCTGCCAAACATGACTGACCAAGCAAGGGGGTGCTGGGGCTGCAGGGCTGGAAGAGGCCCAGGATGGTTCCCATACCTGCAGCTGATCACCAGCCCACCATCTGTAAATAGATATACTTACAGTAAGTATAGGTCTGTGAAATAAAAGGGAGATCACACACACCCACACTGTCATGTTAAACAACCGCAAAGTAACTGGGTGAAAGCACTCTTATGAGACCACAGTATGTGGGGTATCAATCACCCGGCCTCAACCCAATTGAGATGGTTTGGGAGGAGTTGGAACATGATGAAAATACATCTAATTCACTTAGCCAGCGTTACCTCTGGAATAGGTTCAGTAGTTATGGCGTTTCACATTGAACTGAACATGACCATATGCAAGTCATATTCTAATACATAGCTCCAATTATAGTGTGGACACACTATGAATAATTTAGGAAATATGCTTGAGCTCTGTTATTTCAAGGTGGATTGGGGAGTTGTTATTGGGGAGTTGTTATTGGGGTGTTGTTATTGGGGAGTTGTTATTGGGGAGTTGTTATTGAGGAGTTGTTGTTGGGGAGTTGTTATTGGGGAGTTGTTATTGGGGAGTTGTTATTAGGGAGTTGTTATTGGGGAGTTGTTATTGGGGAGTTAGTATTATACATAATATGAATAAACAGCAGCAAATCTCCTTTTGCACCGTGGAAATTATTAATGTGCAAGGAAATGCAGATAATACGGACAAGTATGACGATGGAGATGCTTTAGGCAAGTATGAGGATGAGATGCTTTAGGCAAGTATGAGGATGAGATGCTTTAGGCAAGTATGAAGGTGAAGATGCTTTAGGCAAGTATGATGTTGAAAATGCTTTAGGCAAGTATGAGGATGGAGATGCTTTAGGCAAGTATGATGATGGAGATGCTTTAGGCAAGTATGATGGTGAAGATGCTTTAGGCAAGTATGAAGGTGAAGATGCTTCAGGCAAGTATGATGATGGAGATGCTTTAAAACCAAACTGAGATCAAGTAAAATAATCCCATAAATGATGTATAAGCTTCTCAAATGGAACAAACATGTTAACTCGTTTACATTATTTATGATGCAGGTGTTTTCATAACTTATCTTGAAAGCTTTCAGAGAGTAGGAAAAGTTATTATCAAATCAAACTTTATTTGTCACATGCGCCGAATACAACAAGTGTAGACTTTACCGTGAAATGCTTACTTACAAGCCCTTAACTCTTCTTGTTGAGTGCTCTTCTCACTGTTGGTTAAGGGCTTGTAAAGAAGCATTTCACGGTAAAGTCTACACTTGTTGTATTCGGCGCATGTGACAAATAAAGTTTGATTTGATAATACCTTTTCCTACTCTTTGAATGTTTCCAAGATAAGATATGATAATACCTTTTCTGATTCTCTGAAAGTTTTTAAGATCAGATATCACCTGTACCCCCGCACACTGACTAAGTACCGGTAACCCCTGTATATAGCCTCGTTATTGTTATTTTATTGTGTTACTTTTTATAATTTTTTACTTTAGTTTATTTGGTAAATATTTTCTTAACTCTTCTTGAACTGCACTGTTGGTTAAGAAAATATTTACCAAATAAACTAAAGTTAAAAAAAAAGTAATATACTATTAAATAACAATAACGAGGATATATACAGGGGTTACTGGTACAGAGTTGGTGTGTGGGGATACAGGTGATATCTTATTTTGAAAACGTTCAGAGAACAGGAAAAGGTATTATCATATGTTATCTTAAAAAGGGAAATGGCATCTTTTGCTGGTATGGCAGCATTTCTGAATTTCTCATATTACCTTGACGGTGAGACCTGACACACAGTATATATTTTCAGTGGGATGCTCAAATCACTCATGATGCTGTGGGATTGCAGGCTGTCCACCATCATCTCACTATGGATAGATTCTCCTATTAGAAATAACGCCATATTAATATTCTGAATACTGAACGACGCGCTATGAAATGTGTCCCCGTTTCTTCTCCTCTCAAGCTGGGGCTTAATCTTGATTCATCAGTTCCAGGGCCTTATTACAGCTCTGACGGCATGCTCGTTCTGGTGAGAAATAACTCTGGCCAGATTTAAAACGTGAGGCTCAAGTGCCAATTATCTATGGTGACCTGGTTAATAAATTATATATGGGGACCTGGTTAATAACGAGAACTCTTGTTAAAGATCTGATCTCAGCGTGATCTTCATCTGTCAACCAGGATGAAGTCGGAAGTTTGCATACACCTTAGCCAAATACATTTAAAATCAGTTTTTCACAATTCCTGAGATTTAATCCTAGTAAAAATTCCCTGTCTTAGGTCAGTTAGGATCACTACTTTATTTTAAGAATGTGAAATGTCAGAATAATAGTAGAGAGAATGATTTATTTCAGTTTTTATTTCTTTCATCAGATTCCCAGTGGGTCAGAAGTTTACATACACTCAATTGGTATTTGGTAGCATTGTCTTTAAATTGTTTAACTTGGGTCAAACATTTCGGGTAGCCTTCCAGAAGCTTCCCACAATAAGTTGGGTGAATTTTGGCCCATTCCTCCTGACAGAGCTGGTGTAACTGAATCAGGTTTGTAGGCCTCCTTGCTGGCACACTCTTTTTCAGTTCTGCCCACAAATTTTCTATAGGATTCAGGTCAGGGCTTTGTGATGGCCACTCCAATACCCTGACCTTGTTGTCCTTAAGCCATTTTGCCACAACTTTGGAAGTATGCTTGGGGTCATTGTCCATTTGGAAGACCCATTTGCGACCAAGCTTTAACTTCCTGACTGATGTCTTGAGATGTCGCTTCGATATATCCACATAATTTTCCTACCTCATGATGCCATCTATTTTGTGAAGTGCACCAGTCCCTCCTGCATCAAAGCACCCCCACAACATGATGCTGACACCCCGTGCTTCACGGTTGGGATGGTGTTCTTAGGCTTGCAAGCCTCCCCCCTTTTTCCTCCAAACATAACAATGGTCATTATGGCCAAACAGTTCTATTTTTGTTTCATCAGACCAGAGGACATTTCTCCAAAAAGTACGATCTTTGTCCCCATGTGCAGTTGCAAACCGTAGTCTGGCTTTTTTATGGCGGTTTTGGAGCAGTGGCTTCTTCGTTGCTGAGCGGCTTTCAGGTTATGTCGATATAAGACTCGTTTTACTGTGAATATAGAGAATTTTTTTTAATAGTATTTTTTATTTCACCTTTATTTAACCAGGTATTCTAGTTGAGAACACGTTCTCATTTACAACTGCAACCTTTTGTACCTGTTTCCTCCAGCATCTTCACAAGGTCCTTTGCTGTTGTTCAGGGATTGATTTGCACTTCTCGCACCAAAGTACATTCATCTCTAGGAGACAGAATGCGTCTCCTTCCTGAGCGGTATGATGGCTACGTGGTACCATGGTGTTTATACTTGCGTACTATTGTTTGTACGATGAACGTGGTACTTTCATGCGTTTGGATATTGCTCCCAAGGATGAACCAGACTTGTGGAGGTCTACAATTATTTTTCTTGCTGATTTCTTTGGATTTACCCATGATGTCAAGCAAAGAGGCACTGAGTTTGAAGGTAGTCCTTCATCCACAGGTACACCTCCAATTGACTCAAATGATGTCAATTCGCCTATCAGAAACTTCTAAAGCCATGATATCATTTTCTGGAATTTTCCAAGCTGTTTAAAAGGCACAGTCAACTTGGTGTTTGTAAACTTTTGACCCACTGGAATTGTGATACAGTGAATTATAAGTGAAATAATATGTCTGTAAACAATTGTTGAAAAAATTACTTGTGTCATGCACAAAGTAGATGTCCTAACCCGACATGCCAAAACTATAGTTTGTTAACAAGAAATGTGTGGAGTGGTTGAATAACAAGTTTTAATGACTCCAACTTAAGTGTATTGTAACTTCTGACTTCAACTGTAAGCACTTGGCTCCTCCCAGGACCATAAAATTACCCAATTGGAAATCACAACCAATAAACTGGTTCTACAATGTAGAAAGGCCATTTCCAAATCCATTGTTTTTTTACTCTTTAATAACCTTTTATTAGGGAGCTGACATCATGATTAAGCTTACCCCAAACACACACAAAGAGGTAGTCAATTACCCTCAGACAGTTGCATCCACGATGACGGAATATACACCGTATGTACAAAAGTATGTGGACAGCCCCTTCAAATTAGTGTATTCGGCTATTCCAGCCACACCCGTTGCTGACAGGTGTATAAAATCGAGCACACAGCCATGCAATCTACAGATATAAACATTGTCAGTAGAATGGCCTTACTGGGCCTGCAGAGTGGCACAGCAGGGTCGTGTTCCGGAGGATGCATGGCTCTCGACCTTCACCTCTCCCAGGTCCGTAGGGGAGTTGCAGCGATGGGACAAGACTGTAACTACCAATTGGATATCACGAAATTAGGAAGAAAAAGGGGTCTGGGGCTGTTTTTTATGGTTCGGACAAGGCCCCTCAGTTCCTTTGAATTGAAGTCTTAATGCTACAGCATACAATGACATTCTAGACAATTCTGTGTTCCCAACTTCGTGGCAACAATTTGGGGAAGTACCTTTCCTGTTTCGGCATGACAATGCCCCCGTGCACAAAGCATTTCTGTATGGACCTCGCTTTGTTGAGATTGGTGTGGCAGAACTTGACTGGCCTGCACAGAGTCCTAACCTTAACCCCATCGAACACCTTTGTGATGAATTGGAACGCCGACTGCGAGCCAGGCCTAATCGCCAAACATCGGTACCTGACCTCACTAATGCTCTTGTGGCTGAAAGGAAGCAAGTCCCTGCAGCAATGTTCCAACATCTAGTGGAAAGCCTTCCCAGAAGAGTGGAGGCTCTTATAGCAGCAAAGGGGGACCAACTCCATATTAATGCCCATGATTTTGGAATGTGATGTTCGACGAGCAGATGTCCACATACTTTTGGTCACGTAGTGTATGTGTGGAGATTTTAGTTCAGATTATTTGATTGCAATATGTGATCTACTGTATAGGCTAAGAGAGCTTCATAAGCTGTTTATTTGATTGTGGGTTTGAATAGTGTGAAAAGACAACAACATAAGGTACAAAATCTATTGTAGATCTTAAAGGGCCAGTAGCCTACATTGGGTGGACAATTTTCAATTACAGCATTATGTAATCTGCAGTTATTATTCTGCTATTTATTCTGCTACCAATTATATTTACATGTTAACAGTGTCTTCTGATTATAATTATTTAAAATATTCGAATTAAATGCAATCTATTAGCTTCCAAAATGTAAGTAGGTCTATCTAGCCGGACGTTCTGATGGAATGGCTGGTCCTGCACTTTGTAAAAACCCAGAATGCATTGAAGGAATGTTAAAAAAATACCTTGGTTCCTTTCTAAACATAGCAACGTGAATGCAAAGAGGACTTGGACCACAAAATAGGTGAAGTGAACTGGTGAAAAAGTTGAGTCCTCATTTAAAGTCAAGGGCAATGTAAACACAAAGAGCACTTTAAAAGAGGACTGAGATCGGCTCTTTTAAAGACGACTGTATGTGGAGAAAAAAAACACTTCGATGTTCATGGGTAGATTTGATTGACATAATTAATATCGTCATGAGACCAGGTGAAAAGTCAGATATGGTCCCATATTATCCTTCACCTGTCTTCATCACCATATAGTTTGAATAAACATCCCCCCTGTCAATCACTGTGATAATCAAAACTAACAATACTGACATTTTAGGGAAACTCCTTTTATTTTTTTCTTCTATTTTAAATTTGTTGGTAGCAGCTATGGCCATGACGAATGGCTGGATGGTACATTTCCTTTGCTCCCGTTCTTACTAATCTTCCCTGGCAACTTAAATATTTTGCCTACTTGGAAATGTGCTCTACAATAATTGTTACTGTGATATGTCCCCTGCTTTTAACAAAGATTCTTAACCCCCTCTGTAGGTGACAAAATGCAATTACAAACATGACGTGCCCCACTGTGACTGGCCATCAGCAGCTGCCACCACCATTTCCCAACCCCAACTGTTTCCATTAATGGAAAAAAGGCTTAAACAGATTCCCCAAACATTCACAGAGAATACAACTTTAATTGAAATATATGAAGGCATTTTATTGATTAACGACATCTGTAATTAACGTGTACGGAGGACTTTAATTTTCTTGGCTTGCTGTTTTGTTCCCCCTCAGAGATCACTAATTGTTGTTTATTGATAACTGTGTTTGATGAATGTAGATGCGCCTGTTTGGAGATCGGGCAGCAGCACTGATGAAGCAATCACACACCAGGCTCAGACAGCAACAGCTGTTGCAGCTCCATCCACTGGAATGCCATGTATCACAGCCACCCCGCGTACACATGCAGACACTCTGCAGTAAAGCACAAACTAACAACTCCCTATTAACAACTGTATCACATCACTAGAGCTCTCTGATCTCAGTACAGAACTTAAACCTTAATTATCAGACTGATTGTTCAGGCTATATTAATATCCCTGTTAATCCTTCAGTGATTATACTTTGTGTTCAATAACAGGTTTATCCTTTAATTAAAATGATTTTTAACCTTTAAGATGTAGCCATGTGGGATTACACCCTCACATGTTAGTGTCAAAGCACTGAAAACAAGCTGAGATTAAAGTACAAAACAGGAGGTGTTGCGTCTTGCCTAAGAACAGCCAATAGCCGTGGTATATTGGCCATATGCCACACCCCCCTGGGCCTTAAGCCACACCCCCTCGGGCCTTCTCTGGTTCTGTTTCTGGGAGGTCTCTCATCTCTTATCTCTCATCAATACAATGTCACAATTACTTATATGAGTATAACTTGTCACGCATGTGTGAGTGTGTTGTATGATGTCACTACCAGGCTTTTCAGTGTCTGTGTGTTGTTGGATGTCACTACCAGGTTTTTCAGTGTCTGTGTGTTGTCGGATGTCGCTACCAGGCTTTTCAGTGTCTGTGTGTTGTCGGATGTCGCTACCAGGTTTTTCAGTGTCTGTGTGTTGTATGATGTCACTACCAGGCTTTTCAGTGTCTGTGTGTTGTTGGATGTCACTACCAGGCTTTTCAGTGTCTGTGTGTTGTTGGATGTCACTACCAGGCTTTTCAGTGTCTGTGTGTTGTTGGATGTCACTACCAGGTTTTTCAGTGTCTGTGTGTTGTATGATGTCACTACCAGGCTTTTCAGTGTCTGTGTGTTGTTGGATGTCACTACCAGGTTTTTCAGTGTCTGTGTGTTGTATGATGTCGCTACCAGGCTATTCAGTGTCTGTGTGTTGTCGGATGTCGCTACCAGGCTTGTCATCCTCACAGACTTCCCTTAGTCATCAGTATTCAAATGATTCCGCATCACAACGATCCCCTAATAGTTAGTTTTTTGTTGAGATGGAGAGATTGATGAAACGCTCATTTCGTCCTTAACCACCAACTAATTAACTAATTAGGACGTCCAAATGAAGACTTGCTCTCGATAATGAAGTATTATTTGTCATGGGTTAACAGCTCTTAAATACAATCCAATAACTGCTTGACTCAGACTTCGGGTTTCAGGATCCGTGTTCCTCAGCAGGAAATGTCAAATTTTTTAACTGTATACGTTCAGATACTATTGTTATTCACAGGTTTATTAAGGCAGGTACGATATGATCAAAGTAGAGGATATGACATTGCTTAAATACAACAGTATGACATTCATCATCAAAATAATGCATCTCTTTAATATATTCCCCTGTTCGTCCGGTGTTGATAGGGCTGTCCCTGTGCCCTCTCGCTCCACACGTGATTGTACAGTACATTAATTAATGAGGTGTCTCCAGCCCTCCGCCCCTGTCCTTACACACGCTCCTCTTTGGCTGACTTTGAACCTACGGTCCTGGGGTGAAAGGTCACGAAGCCTTGCTGCTGCTAATATTCCATCATGGCCCCTTCACTTTTATAACAAGGGAGGGGATTTTTAGATCCGGCCCCGAGTCCAACGAACCATCAAATGTTTTGATGTCACCATAGGCTTGTTATTCAGAACCACAAGTCAATAGCAAGCTGTGACAACGGAGTAATTCCCATTTCTGATGGTACAGTATATGTTCATTGGGGGTTCCTTTAGAGTGATCTTTATATTTTAATACAATAGATGCTGAATAAATTCATTATTTTGAAGTAAATGCATGACAAGTCTTGAAGGCTGGTAGACTAATACTGTACATCTATATGATTGATAGATTCTCAATGTTTATTTCAAATCACTCACACAATGTTAAGTGTTACAGTTTGTAACATATTTAGCAAAGAATGCTACACCATATTTACAAAAATGATATATGGGGGATTGGAAATGATGCAGACAATTATATTGATGGAAGCTACAATCTATCTGCAATATTAAAGCTGATCTACCCAACCCCCCCCCCCCCCTCCAGGGTCTATCAGGATCTATCTCCACATCATGGCTCACTCTATATCACCTTCTATCATGAACTGTGAGTCTTAAAACCCACAAGAAAATGCTACACAGTCAGCAGCATTCTGAAAGGAGACAGATCAGACACCAACGCAAAGGAACAGACCAAAAATAACCCCGAGCTTGTCATCACCTCACTCAAGGAACTTAAGCCAAGACAGTATGACAACTGCACAATTTCAGTCTGGCCAGATCTCATCCGGAAGCCAAAGAATAGAGAGCTAGTCAAGCTGAGGATTACCTTGAAGCACCAGGTGAGAATATCTCCGCCTCAGAGCGGGGCTGTTCCATCAGCCCCGAGTGAGGGATCATGAGTAGCATACGGACTTGAAATGACAGCAATAGCTGTAGCTCATGCTGTCTCAGGAACACACTGCAGATCAAACACCGCAGATCAGGCCTGGATTAGGAGAAAGCCACTGAACACAGACCTGCAAAACCCCCACATCTCACACGGAGCTCTCCCGCTGCCTCTGGACATGTAATACAAAGACCTTACGCTTCTGGCTCATTTGGGTTTCAAAGCTGACATTGACTGGAAAAACCGAGAAAAGTATCCAAAGATGAGAGGATATCTTTGTGGGTAGGACTCTGGAGAAACCCATGAGTTAAACAGTGGAATAGAACGCATTACCTTACTGATGACAGAGACAAGTTGGGTTAGGAAACAGACAAACCCCCACAAAGCCTTGTAAATGTGCTTTCCTTTTCCTGGCAGTTCAACACTAATAACATAACATCACCATTCATGATGATCTGGGAGGCCTTGTCTCAGCGCTCTAGGAGGAGTAGTACAGGATATGACGACAGTGATAAACGATGCTATGGACTGTCTCGCGTGACAAAAGAACTGGTGCACATTCGGCATGTGTTCCTCCATCCTCCTCCATCCTCCTCCATCCAGGCTCCATCCTGCTCCATCCTCCTCCATCCAGGCTCCATCCTCCTCCATCCAGGCTCCATCCTCCTCCATCCAGGCTCCATCCTCCTCCATCCAGGCTCCATCCTCCTCCATCCAGGCTCCATCCTCCTCCATCCAGGCTCCATCCTGCTCCATCCTCCTCCATCCAGGCTCCATCCTCCTCCATCCAGGCTCCATCCTCCTCCATCCAGGCTCCATCCTCCTCCATCCTCTGCCATCCAGGCTCCATCCTCCTCCATCCAGGCTCCATCCTCCTCCATCCAGGCTCCATCCAGGCTCCATCCTCCTCCATCCAGGCTCCATCCTCCTCCATCCAGGTCCCATCGTTATGTGTAATTGGGACTCATGGCGATGTTCTTCCACTTAGCCTTTGTTGTTTAGGAATGAGGCTGCTTAAACCCACTTCTAATAAGTCACAGAGAAAGGTGTCCAAAATGTTAGAACGGAATGTTAGAATATTACACGAAATGGGATACGAAGCAATCTGCACAGACACGAGTATTGGTGCTTTGTATCGTTACGGGGGCAAAAGCCAATAGTAATATCAAGTGTCTAGCGGTCAGTCCAATGTGCCTGTCTGATGTTGTTTGTCTGACATTGACAGGGAACTGGAGACTGAGTGTGTGTAACATACCCCCTTATCTAAAAAAAAAAAGAAAAAAAGTATTTACATGCATATAAAGGCTGTTATTGACAGCTGTCTGTAGTATGTTCCATTATTGTAAACACAGTAGTTATCAATCACAGGGAGAGCCATCCGGCCCCCGTCAGGCTCTGATTACAGTGCGGCTCATTAGTGATAATGGGGATACATATCATTTACAGGCTTGTGTGATGAGGGTAAGAACAGACTCGTGCATCCCATTAGTCACCATACAGAACGTTTAGTGCAACACAAAAGTTCCCAGTAAGTCAGTCGGAGTTAAAAAGCAAGTCCATTAAGAACAAATTCTTATTTACAATGGCGGCCTACACCGGCCAAACCCGGACGACGTTGGGCCAATTGTGCGCCGCCCTATGGGACTCCAAATCACGGCCGGTTGTGATACAGCCCGGTGAGAGTAAGTCAGTCAGAGGCAGGGACTGCCACAACAACCCTTGGCGGTGTATAACAATATTTACTGTAAGTGGTGAGAGTAACCTCTACAAACCGGCCAAATCAGGACAACGCTGGACCAAAGTCCTATGGAACTCCCAATCACAGCCGGGTGATGCAGCCTGGTGAGAGTAACCTCTAGAATGTGGGAACTATGGTCCAACAGTTAATTTCCATTTCTCAGGGTGTTTTGTAATATTGGTGCACCCTGCCTGTAAGCACAAGATAGGGGAGACTGAGGACAATTGTAACACCTTGAATTTGTCGAAACAGAAACAAGCTGGAGTGATGAAACACACAGTACATGACCGTCTAGAATCTCTCCCAGCTTGACAGCCACATAAAGGGCATTCGGGAAAGTATTCAGACCCCTTGACTTTTTCCACATTTTGTTCCACATTTTGCCTTATTCTAACATGTATTAAAAAAAACTCATCAATCTACACACACTACCCCATAATGACGAAGCAAAAACTGAAATATCACATTTACATTAGTATTCAGACCTTTAACTCAGTACTTTGTTGAAGCACCTCTACAGCCTTGAGTCTTCTTGAGTATGACACTACAAGCTTGGCACACCTGTGTTTGGGGAGTTTCTCCCATTATTCTCTGCAGAGCCTCTCAAGCTCTGTCAGATTGGATGGGGAGCGTCGCTGCACAGCTATTTTCAGGTTTCTCCAGAGATGTTTGATCGGGTTCAAGTCCGGGCTCTGGCTGGGCCACTCAAGGACATTCAGAAACTTGTCCTTAAGCCATTCCTGCATTGTCTTGGCTGTGTGTTTAGGGTTGTTGTCCTGTTGGAAGGTGAACCTTCGCCCCAGTCTGAGGTCCTGAGTGCTCTGGAGCAGGTTTTCATCAAGGATCTCTCTGTACTTTGCTCCGCTCATCTTTCCCTCAATCCTGACTAGACTCCCAGTCCCTGCCGCTGAGAAACATCCCCACAGCATGATGCTGCCACCACCATGCTTCACCGAAAGGGATGGTGCTAGTTTTCCTCCAGACGTGACATTTGGCATTCAGGCCAAATAGTTTAATCTTGGTTTCATCAGACCAGAGCATCTTGTTTCTCATGGTCTGAGAGTCCTTTAGGTGCCTTTTGGCAAACTCCAAGCGTGCCTTTTACTGAGGAGTGGATTCCGTCTGGCCACTCTACCATAAAGGCCTGATTAGTGGAGTGCTGCAGAGATGGTTGTCCTTCTGGAAGGTTCTCCCATCTCCACATAGGAACTCTGGAGCTCTGTCAGAGTGACCATCAGGGTCTTGGTCACCTCCCTGACCAAGGCCCTTCTCCCCCGATTGCTCAGTTTGGCTCAAATCTAAAAACTTATTTTCGCTTTGTCATTATGGGGTATTTTGTGTTGAAGATAATTATAATTTTTTTAATCCATTTTAGAATAAGTCTGTAAAGTAACAAAATGTGTAAAAAGTCAAGGGGTCTGAATACTTACCGAATGTACTGTATGTGTAACGGCAGCCTTCCTCCTCTTCAGGCGAAGAGGGGATAGCAGGGATCGGACCAAGACGCAGCGTAGTTCGTGTTCAACATGTTTAATAAAAGACGAAAAACGCGAACACTACACAAATACAAAATAACAAACGTGGCAGAGAACACAAAGACAGAAGACAACCACCCACAAACCCCAACACAAAACAAGCTACCTAAATATGGTTCCCAATCAGAGACAATGAAAAACACCTGCCTCTGATTGAGAACCATATTAGGCCAAACAACAAACCCAACATAGAAACACAACATATAGATAACCCACCCAACTCACGCCCTGACCACACTAAAACAAAGACAAAACCAAAAGAACTATGGTCAGAACGTAACAGTACCCCCCCCCCCCCCCCCCCCCCCCCCCCCCACAAGGTGCGGACTCCGGCCGCAAACCTGAACCTATAGGGGAGGGTCTGGGTGGGCATCTGTCCGCGGTGACGGCTCTGGCGCAGGACGTGGACCCCACTCCACCATTGCCTTTGTCCACCTCCTTTGCGTCCTTTGAGTGGCGACCCTTGCCGCCGACCTAGGCCTAGGAACCCTAACAAAGGGCCCCACTGGACTGAGGAGCGCCTCTGGACTGAGGGGCGCCTCATGACTGAGGGACAGCTCCGGACTGAGGGACAGCTCCGGACTGAAGGGCAGCTCATGACTGAAGGGCAGCTCATGACTGAGGGGCAGCTCATGACTGAGGGGCAGCTCATGACTGAGGGGTAGCTCATGACTGAGGGGTAGCTCATGACTGAGGGGTAGCTCATGACTGAGGGGTAGCTCATGATTGAGGGGTAGCTCCGGACTGAATGGCAGCTCCGGACTGAATGGCAGCTCATGACTGGAGGGAAGCTCATGCAGCTCCTGACTGGCGGGCGGCTCTGGTGGCTCCTGACTGGCGGGCGGCTCTGGCGGCTCCTGACTGGCGGGCGGCTCTGGCGGCTCCTGACTGGCGGGCGGCTCTGGCGGCTCCTGACTGGCGGGCGGCTCTGGCGGCTCCTGACTGGCGGCTCCTGACTCTGGCGGCTCCTGACTGGCGGGCGGCTCTGGCGGCTCCTGACTGAGGGGAGATACATGTTATTTAAGATACATGTTATTAATGAAGGCTCTGGGAAACAGATCGCTTACTAAAGATACATCGTAAGATGGTTCTAACAATGATCTTAACGCTTCGAAGGCTCTGGGAAACAAAGCCCAGAGCATTAATGTCCAATAATTAAAACTAGAATCATTAAATCGCCACTAACTGTTGTCATTCATGTCAATGTTTAGCCATGTCACTATTGTAGTCTCTTGCTAGGCTTTGTCATTGCTGCTGGGTTGGGGTTCAGTTGTAACGCAGTGTTAAAATGGCCCGGAGTCAAACAGCTAAATTATGAAATCAAGTGATTTTAACTTTAAGATTGTATGAATTATACAAATAGTAACTTTAAATAGCCTTCGGATCTTGTATAGTGCCAAATAAGTGAGTTTTACTGTAATTATTGGTTATGGACATACACTAATTTCTTGCAAAATCATTACATACGTCTATGATAATATGAACATTCATTAACATGTATGTTTTATAAGTTAAATTAAGGGTTAGGGTTTATTCTTTTTAGGTGTTACATTTGAACCCAGTTACTGTTGCAATTGCCCCTGCCACGGGGACAAATGTAACGTCAGGACTGCTCGGATTAAAATCAATATTGTGATCTGACCGTCTTATGTACATAAATGGTATGTATGAATGACTAGGAGACAGATGTACATTTCTTATATAGAAAATGTTTGTCCTAGTTCAAATTGTCTCTGAGCAATAGAGTAAAATACAAAAACGATATCAAATTAAAGTTTAATAAATAAAAAAACACAATTTTGCAGATGTTATCTCAGATGCAGTGACATACTTCTGTTTCTAGCTCTTACAGTTCAGTAATATCTAGCTATATGGTAACTATACACACACAAAATTCAAAAGTAAAAAAAAGAAAAATTAATTAACACATGTTAGAACAAGCAAATGTTAGAACGAGCAATGTCAGAGTCCAGAATGTAAATACATTTGTGAATGGTGTGTATAGACAGTATTTGAATAGAAAAGGTGTGTACAGCAGTAGTTATATAGAATGAGCCTTGACTAGAATACAGTATATACACATGAAGTGGGTAAAACAGTACGTAAAAATGATTATAGTGACCAGTGTTCAATGACTATGTACATAAGGTTCAGGACAGGGTATTGGGTGGAGGTCGGCTAGTGATGACTGTTTAACAGACTGATAGCATGGAGATAGAAGCTGTTTAACAGGCTCTCTGTCCCAGCTTTGATGCACCTGTACTGTCTCCACCTTTCAGATGGTAGCGGGGTGAAAAGGCCGTGGCTCGGGTGGCTGAGGTCCTCGATGATCTTCTTGGCCTTCCTGTGACACCGGGTGCTGTAGATGTCCTGGAGGGCAGGCAGTATGCCCCCAGTGATGTGTTGGGCTGACCGCACCACCCTCTGAAGAGCCCTGCAGTTGCGGGGGGTGCAGTTGCCGTACCAGGCGGTGATACAGCTCCGCCGGGCTGAGCTTCTTCGAGAAGAAGTCACAAGGGCGGAGCTTCGGTGGCGTACCCGAGCGCTAAGAGAGCACAGCTCTTATCCCAGCCTCGGATGCGTCCACCTCCACTATGAACGCCAAAGACGGATCGGGATGGGCCAGCACGGGAGCCGAGGTAAACAAAGCTCTCAGGTGACTAAAAGCCCTGTCCGCCTCAGCTGTCCACTGCAAGCGCACCAGGCCCCCCTTCAGCAGTGAAGTAATGGGAGCTGCTACCTGACCAAAACCCCGGATAAACATCCGGTAGTAGTTGACAAACCCTAAAAATCACTGCACCTCCTTTACCGCCAATTACGCACAGCTGCAATGCGGTCACTCTCCATCTCCACCCCTGACGTGGAAATGCGATACCCTAGGAAGGAGACGGACTGTTGGAAGAACAGGCATTTCTCAGCCCTGACGTACAGGTCATGCTCCAACAGGCGACCAAGCACTCTGCGCATCAGGGACACATGCGCTGCACGTGTAGCGGAGTATATCAGAATGTCATCAATATACACCACTACACCCTGCCAGTGCAGGTCCCTGAAAATCTCATCTACAAAGGCTTGGAAGACTGATGGCGCATTCATTAACCCGTACGGCATGATGAGGTACTCATAGTGCCCAGAGGTGGTACTGAAAGCCGTCTTCCACTCGTCTCCCTCTCGGATACGCACCAGGTTGTAAGCACTCCTGAGATCTAGTTTGGTGAAGAAGCGCGCCCCGTGCATTGACTCTATCGCGGTGGCTATGAGCGGTAGCGGGTAACTATACCTCAACGTGATCTGAGTTAGACCCCGGTCGTCAATACACGGACGCAGACCTCCCTCCTTCTTCTTCATAAAAAAGAAACTCGAGGAGACGGGTGAAGTGGAGGACCGAATGTACCCCTGACGCAAGGATTCGGAGACATATGTTTCCATAGCCTCCGTCTCCACCTGTGAGAGGGGATACACGTGACTCCTGGGAAGTGCAGCGTCTACCAGGAGATTTATCGCACAATCGCCCCATCGATGAGGTGGTAATTGAGAGCCAAATCGGCATATTCAGGGGGAATGCACACGGTGGAGACCTGGTCTGGACTCTCCACCATAGTACCACCAACGGAAACCCCTAAACACCCACCTGAGCACTCTCGCGACCACCCCGGGAGAGCCCTCTGTGGCCAAGAAAGAATGGGGTTATGACAAGCTAACCAGGGTAGGCCCAGCACCACGGGAAACGCAGGAGAGTCAATAAGGAAGAGACAAATTTTCTCCATATGACCCCCCTGCGTCACCATGCCCAAAGGAGCGGTGACCTCCCTAATCAACCCTGACCCTAATGGTCAACTATCTAAGGCGTGAACGGCGAAAGGCACATCCACGGGAAAATCGGGATCCCTGAACTATGGGCTAAAGCTTTATCAATGAAATTCCCAGCCGCGCCTTATGCTGGGAATGCGGGGAAAACTCAGGTAAAGTGACAGACAAACATATGTACAACAGAGGACTCTGGGTGAGGATGGTGCCAGCTCACCTGGGGTGACGCCAGAGCACCCTGACTGCTGCCTCGATTCCCAGAGGAACCCACCCGGCATTGACCGGCAGTGTGACCTCTGCGGCCACAGATGTGCATGAGCGGGAACCCCCTCCGGTCTCCCTGCGCACCGCCCCTCCCAGCTCCATGGGTATCAGAGAGGGGTTGCGGGAGTATGGAACCACCAGACCCCGATCTGAACGTCCGCAAGTAGCCAGCAGGTTGTCCAGCCGGATGGACAGGTCCACCAGCTGGTCAAACGAGAGTGTGATGTCTCTGCAGGCCAGCTCCCAACGAACGTCCTCGTGTAGACTGCAGCGGTAATGATCGATCAGGGCCCTGTTGTTCCAGCCTGCACCGGCAGCCAGGGTCCTAAACTCCAGGGCAAACTCCTGGGCGCTCCTCGTCTCCTGCCTCAGATGGTAGAGGCGCTCACCCGCCGCTCTACCCTCGGGTGGGTGGTCTAAGACTGCCCTGAAACGGCGGGTGAACTCCTCAAACTGGTCCAACGCCGCATCTCCCTCTCTCCATACGCCGTTGGCCCACTCCAGGGCTCTCCCGGTGAGGCACGAGACGTGGGCGGACACACTCTCACGGTCCGATGGAGCTGGGTGGACCGTGGCAAGATAGATGTTAAATTGAAGGAGGAACCCCTGGCAGTTGGCAGCACTCCCGTTGTACTCCTGTGGCAAGGAGAGACAGATCCCACTGGGTTCAGACGGGAAAGGGGCGCTCAGGGGAGACCCCGGTTGTGCTGGTGGAGGCGCTGGAAGAACTCCCTGTTTCTCCCAGCGGGCCATTGTCTGGACAACGCGGTCCATGGCGGTGCCAAGATGGTAAAGCTTTACTACATGCTCCTGGACGCCCTCCTCCACCTCTATGGCCGGGGTACCTTCTCCTGCTGACTCCATAGAAGGGTTGGTGATTCTGTAGTGAGTGCGTGTTGGTGGCAGGGAAGTCAGGCGCAGGAGAATCGAACTTGGTATAAACGGAGTCGTTTAATAAGTGCTTCACAAAACTCCAAAACCAAAATATACAAAATAATAAAAGTGGGTACAAAACCCGTCACGCACCAATACATAACTAGCACAAACATACAATCAAACAATCACCACCAAAGACATGAGGTGAAACAGAGGGTTAAGTACACAACATGTAATGATGGGATTGAAACCAGGTGTGATGTAAGACAAGACAAAACCAATGGAAAATGAAAAATGGATCAGCGATGGCTAGAAGGTCGGTAACGTCGACCACCGAACACGGCCCAAACAAGGAGAGGGACCAACTTCGGCGGAAGTCGTGACACCAGTCAAGTTTTTCCACACCGATCTCGACGAACAATTTCTGTATGGACCTCGCTTTGTGCACGGGGGCATTGTCATGATGAAAGATGAAAGGGTCTTCCCCAAACTGTTGCCACAAAGTTGGAAGCACAGAATCGTCTAGAATGTCATTCTATGCTGTAGCGTTAAGATTTCCCTTCACTAGAACTAAGGGGCCTATCCCGAACCATGAAAAACAGCCCCAGACCATTATTACAGAAGGCACTATGCATTGGGGCAGGTAGCGTTCTCCCTTCATCCGCAAAAACCCAGATTCGTCCGTTGGACTGCCATATGGTGAAGCGTGATTCAACACTCCAGAGAACGCGTTTCCACTGCTCCAGAGTCCGGGAAAGGGGGGGGGGGCAAGAGTTTGGGAAACTGGTCTAGTGTGTGGTGCGGGAATAAAGACAAACTAATCTGGGGTGCTTTGTGTTCACATTGGGGAAACAGAAACAGAAGGGAAACAGAATGCAAAATTGAAGCTAACCAAACTCAAACCACCTCTCAGTTTGCTTGGGGGCTATTTTGAGGGGTGTGAGTTCGTTTGGAGTGTTCACATTGCACAAATATTAAGGCGAACCGCACTGAGTTCACATAAATTGACTGAAAGGGACCAAGTGTGAAAACACCTTAAGAGTCTATCAAATATGTTCTTAGGAAACCTGTAGACATCTAAACGTTACACATTCCTCCATGGCCTGCAGTACTGTCAATCGAACACATTTTTATACAGTATGGTCACATGAGAGCTTCACTCCACCATCTCAATATTCCTGCCTGTACAGTAGTGCATACATAAAGTATACATGAACATTTAGGAATGCAGTACACTGCCAGTTTAAACAGGAATGCAGTACACTCCCGGTTTAAACAGGAATGCAGTACACTCCCGGTTTAAACAGGAATGCAGTACACTCCCGGTTTAAACAGGAATGCAGTACACTCCCGGTTTAAACAGGAATGCAGTACACTCCCGGTTTAAACAGGAATGCAGTACACTCCCGGTTTAAACAGGAATGCAGTACACTCCCGGTTTAAACAGGAATGCAGTACACTCCCGGTTTAAACAGGAATGCAGTACACTCCCGGTTTAAACAGGAATGCAGTACACTCCCGGTTTAAACAGGAATGCAGTACACTCCCGGTTTAAACAGGAATGCAGTACACTCCCGGTTTAAACAGCAATGCAGTACACTCCCGGCTTAAACAGCAATGCAGTACACTCCCGGCTTAAACAGCAATGCAGTACACTCCCGGCTTAAACAGCAATGCAGTACACTCCCGGCTTAAACAGGAATGCAGTACACTCCCGGCTTAACAGCAATGCAGTACACTCCCGGCTTAAACAGGAATGCAGTACACTCCCGGCTTAAACAGGAATGCAGTACACTCCCGGCTTAAACAGCAATGCAGTACACTCCCGGCTTAAACAGCAATGCAGTACACTCCCGGCTTAAACAGCAATGCAGTACACTCCCGGCTTAAACAGCAATGCAGTACACTCCCGGCTTGGCGGGTCTGGCGGACTCACTAAAAACAAATGCTTAGTTTGTAAATTATGTCTCAGTGTTGGAGGGTATTCCTGGCTATCCATCAATAACAACAAAACAAGAACATTGTACCGTCCCGTTTTTGAAGGGATTTGAAATCATTTATATTTGTACTTTAGATACTTACATATATTTTTGCAATTTCATTTAATGTTGATACTTAAGTATATTTAAAACAAAATACTTTTAGACTTTTACTCAAGTAGTATTTTACTGGGTGACTTTCACTTGAGTCATTTTCTATTAAGGTATCTTTACTTTTACTCAAGTATGACAATTGGGTACTTCTTCCACCACTGCAAGCAAGAGTATAAAATAGTCACAGGACTAAAATGAAAGCAATCAATCCAGCGAGATTTAAGTGAGAAGTGGATTTTGCACCTCTCAAAACACAGGAAATAGATGGCTGAGAATAATTGATCCTCTAATTAATGGAGCCTATAAAAGCAACTAATTGAACATTCCGGAACATGCCGAGTTGGGTATCTGCTACTGACATTTTGCAGCTCCAGATCTTCATTAGCTCTCTGAACTGGGCTGTAGGTCAGGTCATTAAAGGCAGGAAGGGTTTGTGCACTAAATACTGAGGCAGCCTCATATATGGCACCTGATGTGGGACCAGTGATATATTTGCAGGGATCTCTGGTGAATAGGTTTTCCCAAGGAAGCATTTGATAATGGAGTGGCCCTTCAAAGCTAATCCCTGTTTTAAACCATATAATTGAGCACAATAAATTCCAACCATATATGTCCTCTTAAAATCAACAATGTTATGAATGACTGCCACTGCATGTTAAGAAGATCTGTGCTTGTCAAGAAAAACTTGCACTTGACTCATTCACACTGACAATGGTTTGAATGCTAAAATATGTGTATCTTCCTACTAACTACACAAATTGATAAATATATTTAAGCCATAACTTTTTCATCTCTGTTTTGAGACTCTTGACATTACTGCACGTTAACTACCCCCCCCCCCCCCCCCCCCTCAAAACTGCAAAGAAAATACATCTTTCAACAAAGCTTTCTTTAACCTGTACCACATATTTTCTGTCCATGAACAGACGTCCCCATACGCTTGCAGCCTGCCTGCTCCAACAGACTCCCTGCTCTCCTTCTGTTTGTGAAACTGCATTTTCAGAGCCTTTCTTTGGTACCACAAAGGGGTGAATAAAAAAAAGGTCAAGCACACTCCATTACGGTGGCCAACTCCTAGCTTTTTAAATCAGCTTCAGTCGCCAGTTATTAAAGAGCCCTAAACACTTTGATTTTAAATCTCAGTGACCTTAAAATACACTAGAGGAAGCACACATCTGTTAACCAATCATGTCACGGCTGCCCCTGTCAGCCACGGTCCCTCACAGCCGCTGACTGCAACTGGTGATGGAGAGGTAAAGAGGGAGGCGATAGAGGGGGATGGAGGTAAAGAGGGAGGCGATAGAGGGGGATGGAGGTAAAGAGGGAGGCGATAGAGGGGGATGGAGGTAAAGAGGGAGGTGATGGAGAGGTAAAGAGGGAGGCGATAGAGGGGGATGGAGGTAAAGAGGGAGGTGATGGAGAGGTAAAGAGGGAGGCGATAGAGGGGGATGGAGGTAAAGAGGGAGGTGATGGAGAGGTAAAGAGGGAGGCGATAGAGGGGGATGGAGGTAAAGAGGGAGGTGATGGAGAGGTAAAGAGGGAGGCGATAGAGGGGGATGGAGGTAAAGAGGGAGGTGATGGAGAGGTAAAGAGGGAGGCGATAGAGGGGGATGGAGGTAAAGAGGGAGGTGATGGAGAGGTAAAGAGGGAGGCGATAGAGGGGGATGGAGGTAAAGAGGGAGGTGATGGAGAGGTAAAGAGGGAGGCGATAGAGGGGGATGGAGGTAAAGAGGGAGGTGACGGAGAGGTAAAGATGGTGGAAGAGAGGTAAAGAGGGAGTAGACAACGAGGGATAGAAGGGGATGGTCATGTAAAGAGGGAGGAGATAGAGGGGGCTGCTAGTTTGTCATCTTTATAAGAATCTACCTATTGTTTTGTTTTTTCCTTGACCTAAATTCCATTTGATATTGATCAGAATACAGGTGAATGTATCCTATACTTGTGCAATTAGATGCACGATTGCCCCACCACTCTATTTCTTTTACACTGCCGGGCCATCCTCAACACTAAAAGTCTGCTCTGTTGAAAATAATGGAGTGTTAGGATACTCCTGAAGAGCTATTTTAATGTGAATGAGAATTTTAAATGTTGAGCATTTAGATTCCAGCTACAATAGGATTTTGTATTATTTAATAATTTGGAATGTTGTCTGTGGGAGCAGGCAAAAGTACCAACTGTTTTACAGCGACCCTTCTGTCTCAAGCTCCACTGAGTGTACAAAACATTAGGAACTCCTGCTCTATCCCATGACATTCACTGACCAGGGGAATCGAGGAGAAAGATAAGATCCCCATGTCACCTACTACATCCACTTCAATCAGTGTGTAGATGAAGGGGAGGAGACAGGTTAAATAAGGACTATTAAGGCTTTAGAAAATTGAGACATGGATTGTGTATGTGTGTCATTCAGAGGGTGAATGGGCAGGACAAAATATTTAAGTGCCTTTGAACAGGGTATGGTAGTAGGTGCCAGGCGCAGCAGGTTTGTGTCAAGAACTACAACGCTGCTGTGTTTTTCACGCTCAACAATTTCCCTGTGTGTTTCAAGAATGATCCACCACCCAAAGGACATCCAACAAACTTGACAACTGTGGGAAGCATTGGAGTCAACATGGGCCAGCATCCCTGTAAAACACTTTTGACATCTTGTAGATTCAAATCAAATCAAATTTTATTTGTCACATACACATGGTTAGCAGATGTTAATGTGAGTGTAGCGAAATGCTTGTGCTTCTAGTTCCGACAATGCAGTAATAACCAACGTGTAATCTAACCTAACAATTCCACAACTACTACCTTATACACACAAGTGTAAAGGGATAAAGAATATGTACATAAAGATACATGAATGAGTGATGGTACAGAACGGCATAGGCAAGATGCAGTAGATGGTATAGAGTACAGTATATACATATCAGATGAGTAATGTAGGGTATGTAAACATAAAGTGGCATAAAGTGGATTCCGTGTCCCGACGAATTGATGCTGTTCTGGGGGCAAAAGGGGGCGCAACTCAATATTAGGACTGTGTCCCTAATGTTTTGTAAACTCAGTGTGATTTATATGTTGTGTAACCGAGCACAGTGTGTGAAATTAAGACCTTTTGGTCCTTTTTTCATTTCCATTATAAACGTACTGTATGTCCATGTTTCTTTTCTCTTTTCAGCTTTACACCATTTTATTCCTTCTCTGTTTATGTAGTTTGTGCAAATGCTTTTGGTGCATCTGTCGTAACGTAGAACCTCCAAGCAGAGTGAGGTTTAACCAGCCTTGCCCCTCCCTATTCACTGTCAGAACAGACCGTAGGATGCAGGAAGGTGCCCAACCTGTCACACCCTGATCTGTTTCACCTGTCCTTGGGATTGTCTCCACCCCCTCCAGGTGTTGCTTATTTTCCCTGGTGTATATATCTCCCTGTGTTTCCTGTCTCTCTGTGCCAGTTTGTCTTGTATGTTTTTCATGTAAACCAGCGGTTCCCGTACTCCTGCTTCTATTCTCTTTTTGCTAGTCCTCTTGGTTTTGACCCTTGCCTGTTTTATGGACTTTGTACCCGCCTGCCTGACCTCGAGCCTCCCTGCCACTCTGTACCTCCTCGACTCTGAACAGGTTTTGACCTTTTGCCTGTCCACGGCCATTCTCTTGCCTACCCTTTTGGATTGTTTAATAAATATCAAAATACTCAAACCATCTGCCTCCCATGTCTGCAACTGAGTCTCACCTTGTGCCCTTATACAACCTGGTCTCAGAGCATTTCATATGATTCCGTACGTAAATCCTTGATAGCATTCTAAATGGGGTGTTACGTTTTGTATGGTATGTATTAATTTGTGGATGTCCATCACCCATTTCATATGATATTTCAAATTACAATTTGTATTATATTTTACAATTTGCAAAACGCATGATGTTTTAAATTCTAGCTAGGTGGCTAATGTTAGCTAGGTTAGGGTTAGGTTAAGGGTTAGTTAGCATGGAAAGTAGTAAGTAGTTAATGTTTCTATATAGTTAAACTGCTAAAGTTGTATGTGAGGAGATTCGAACTGGCAACCTTTGGGTTGCTAGACGTTTGCATTGTGCGTTTTTGCCTTAACCTCTCTAGGGTACGTGAGACGGTAGCGTCCCACCTCTTCAACAGCCAGTGAAACTGCAGGGCGCCAAATTCAAAACAACAGAAATCCCATAATTAAAATTCCTCAAACATACATGTATTTTACACCATTTTAAAGATACACTTGTTGTAAATCCAGCCAGAGTGTCAGATTTCAAAAAGGTTTACGACGAAAGCAAACCGAACTATTATGTTAGGTGAGAGGATTCACAAAAAGCAGAAATATAGATAAAATGAATCACTAACCTTTGATGATCTTCATCAGATGACACTCATAGGACTTCATGTTACACAATACATGTATGTTTTGTTCGGTAAAGTTCATATTTATATCCAAAAATCTGAGTTTACATTGGCGCGTTATGTTCAGAAGTTCCAAAACATCCTTTGATTTTGCAGAGAGCCACATCAATTTACAGGAATACTCATAATAAACATTGCTAAAAGATACAACTGTTATGCATGGAATTTTAGATGCACTTCTCCTTAATGCAACCGCTGTGTCAGATTTCAAAAAAGCTTTACGGAAAAAGCAAACCATGCAATTATCTGAGTCGGCGCTCAGAGCCCAATCAAGACAGAAATATATCCGCCATATCTTGCAGTCAACAGAAGTCAGAAATAACATTATAAACATTCACTTACCTTTGATGATCTTCACCAGAATGCACTCCCAGGAATCCCAGTTCCACAATAAATGTTTGTTTTGTTCGATAATGTCCATCATTTATGTCCAAATTCCTCCTTGTTCTGGTGTTCAGTACACTTTCCAAACTCACGACGCGTGGGCAAGTCCAGCGGAAAGTACGGACGAAAAGTTAAAAAGTTATATTTTCAGTCCGTAAAAACATGACAAGCGATGTATTGAATCAATCTTTAGGATGTTTTTAACTTCTTGCGACTACAGGGGGTGCTGTTCCGAATTAGCATTTTGTCGTCTCCAAATTAAACTGCCTAGTACTCAATTCTTGCTCGTACAATATGCATATTATTAATTATATTGGATAGAAAACACCTTCTAGTTTCATACAACGTTGAAATTATGTCTGTGGGTGACCCAGAAAAATTTCTACAGCGAAATCCATGACAGACAGTGAAAGGTCTGAGAGCGAAGCTCTGGTTTCAGATCAGTTTTTAAGGTCTCTGTCTATCCTATGGCACGACACGAACTGCACCCGCCTTCCCCTGGATGTCAGTAACCAATGAGAAGTGGAATGGGCCTTCTAGGTAGCTCTCAGAGGTTATAAAACACCAAGGAGTGAGAGTAGCCCCCCTTTCGACGCAAGCCCTTACGCAGGATGGGACCTCCGGACGCCATTTTCACAGGCTCGGTTATCAACTTGAAATGTATCCGTCTGTAATTTAATTCGATATAGGACTTAGAAACATCATAAGGTAGTTAATTTAAACCGTTTTATAGCAATTTATATCCGTTTAGTGCGATTCTGAGGAATTTCTTTGTCGTGCACTTTCTAGCTTTGGGAACGTTTCGCGGTCTCGGTCGTTGTTAGTGGACATTTCGAAGGACAGAGGACATCTATCGACCAAAAGACGTTTATAACATAGAAAGGATACATTGCCCAAGAATATGATGGAAGATCAGCTCAAAGTAAGCAATATTTAATATGATAAACCGTGTTTCTGTCGAAATATTTTAAACGCATACATCGCCATTTTGTTTTGTATAGCTTCACTTGGCCAACCCTGTATTGAAAAGTAAGGATAATTTTAAAAATGTAAATCAGCGGTTGCATTAAGAACTAATTTGTCTTTCGATTCCTGTCAACCCTGTATTTTTTAGTCAAGTATATGATTAGCTTTTAATTAAACTAGATCACTCTGATAGATGACGTCAGACATATTGAGGCTTGATTTCCTAGTATTTTCATTGTGTAACCACGGTTTTGTATGGCTAAATATGCACCTTTTCGAACAAACTGTATATGTATGTTGTAAAATGATGTTACAGGAGTGTCATCGGAAGAATTCTGAGAAGGTTAGTGAAAAAATTAATATCTTTTGGCGGTGATTACGTTATAGCGCTCTTTGGCTGGAATCGATGCTCTGGTAACGTTTTCACATGTAGTATGCTAACTTATCGATTTATTGTGTTTTCGCTGTAAAACGCTTAGAAAATCTGAAATATTGTCTGGAATCACAAGATCTGGGTCTTTCCATTGCTATGCTTTGTCTATTCTTATGAAATGTTTTATGATGAGTAAATTGGTCATACACGTTGCTCTATCTAGTAATTCTAGTCGATTTGCGATGGTCGGTGCAATTGTAAACTGTGATTTCTACCTGAAATATGCACTTTTTTCTAACAAAAACTATCCTATACCATGAATATGTTATCAGACTGTCATCTGAAGAGGTTTTTTCTTGGTTAGTGGATATCAATATCTTAGTTGAGCCGAATTGGTGATAGCACCTGAAGGAGTAAGAAACTGATGGAGTTAGAATAGTGGTGTATTTTGCTAACGTGTTTAGCTAATAGATTTACATATTTTGTCTTCCCTGTAAAACATTTTAAAAATCTGAAATGGTGGCTTTATTCACAAGATCTGTATCTTTCATCTGGTGTCTTGGACTTGTGATTTAATGATATTTAGATGCTACTATCTACTTCTGAAGCTATGCTATCTATGCTAATCAGTGTGTGGGGGGTGGGGGGTGATCCCGGATACGGGGTTGAGGTTCGGTAAAGGTTAACATAATTCTTCAATAATGTTCCAACCGGAGAATTCCTTTGTTTTCAGAAAAGCAAATGGAACAGGAGCTACCTCTCATGTGAACGCGCATGGTCAGCTCGTGGCTGCTGGCAGACCTCTGACTCATTCCCCTCTCCTTCGGCCCCACTTCACAGCAGAAGCATCAGACAAGGTTCTAAAGACTGTTGACATCTAGTGGAAGCCTTAGGAAGTGCAACATTACCAATATCCCACTGTATCTTCAATAGGAGCTGAGTTGAAAATCGACCAACCTCAGATTTCCCACTTCCTGGTTGGATTTTTTCTCAGGTTTTTGCCTGCCATATGAGTTCTGTTATACTCACAGACATCATTCAAACAGTTTTAGAAACTTCAGAGTGTTTTCTATCCAAATCTACTAATAATATGCATATTCTAGCTTTTATGGCTTTGTAGCAGGCCATTTACTCTGGGCATGCTTTTCATCCGGACGTGAAAATACTGCCACCTACCCCAAATAAGTTTTAAGTAACCATCTGCCTTATGTAACCATGCCAAAACGTAACATATCATACTATTGAGTATTCCAGATTTACATTTACTATATTACGTCTAGTTTATGAGACCAGGCTGGGGTGCCTGCTTATAGAGTTGTTACAGACCAGTCAGGATGATGATGAGGATACTGCAAGCCTCAGAACTTCTTATCTCAATCCAATGGCCCCGCTTACCAGCAGCACAAAGGCCACTGTTATTATGGATTTGTGGAGAAAATCTATTTGTGAATACTAATGTACTTTAAATCTTTGCATTTTCTCAGAGAAAGCTTGTCTATTGGATATTTTAGGATGATTTCCAGCTGTATCACTGAGCTGCCTGCACCTCCCACAGTGCTATGGATTATTGGACCAGCTGCTTGAAGGCCATCTAGGAGACAGCCCTTAAATGAAGTAGACAGTGAAAATGCAATTACAGATGAACATGAGTTTGGTGGAAAATAAGATGATAGTAACCAATAAGGGCTTGTTAGTAAACCGCAGATAAACTCCAGTTCCCTTTCTTCTTAGCCATGGCCTTGCCAGACATATGAGTGGGTCTATAAACACTATTTGAGCATCCAGAGCTAGAGGTTAGCATGGAGCCATCAGCAGCAGCGCTGCCTGCAGTCCCTCCTTGTCTGGGCTGCCTCCGCTGTCAGAGCGCCTCGTCTCTTCCCAGTAATCAGCAGCTCCGCCGAGGAGCTGTAAAAATGTTTTCCCCCTCTCCTTAATACCAACAAAACAACACGCACACACCCTCGGCTGAGGTGCCCATATTTCTGAGGCCTCTGACAGGACGTGCTGCAGGCACAAATTGTCATTCATAAAAGGTTAAGGGGGTCATTTTTATTAGGAGTCTGAGCGCATCCAGCTTGATGGGGCCGGCGTGCAGATGGAATGTCTCTGAGTGTTCTATGCAACACCACAGACAGGGAGAGCAGTAAGTACCTTGTTGGACGAGGGAAGCGGCGGGAGTCTCCTCCCGCCCCCTACTACAGCAGCTCTGTTCATTAGACACTAAGACCGTGACCTCAGGTGGTTAAGCACAACATTAATATGCTATCTGTCTAGCTGTTGCAATAACTATATTGTTAAATGTTTCTACTTCAAAACACTCTGCTTCTGGCTGTAGAGCATACATAGTATTGTATCTATCATGTAGCCTATACATGATTGCAATACGAGTTTACAAAAAAAACAAAAAACATTGTGCACACGTCGTCAATTCATTCTGTTGCGTTGTAAAGAAGTGATACAGTATATTCCTAAATACCACATGCATTTGATAAATGAAATACATTTGTAATGTGGAATATAAAATTCAGTCAGCAGTGGATATGATCGTGTAGAAATGATGACAGCATGAATGACTGAGAACATGAAGCCTATGAAATTCCTTTAGTGGAATTGAAGTCCTCTTGACTACTGATAACAAATGGTTATGATCACATACATCACATTAGGTCTCAATGGCACCCTCTGCTGGACTTGAATCCCACTGACAACATTCAGGGACAGGGGACATGCAATGATTCACCGGAGGACATGTTTTTAACGTGTAACAAGATGGTGCATGACACTGTGATGAATGATGTAATGATGATGATATAAAATCCCTGTAAATATAAATACTTTAGCTTCAACTAGCTACAGGCATGACATGTAACAGGATGTGATTGTAAACTTGATCCTGCTGTTTCAGGTCGTTGAACTGATTATAACAACAACAACAAAATGTACCTATGTCCTTCTATTCCACACGGAAAGCTTGTGTAAAATATATCAGAACGCATCTAAATGTAATTTATATCGATGTCTCTTTGGTGAATCTGAATGCACTGCAACTCAGTGCTGCTCTGTGCAAACATTCTTATTTAATCGGAACTATATGGATCCTCCAGTGACTGTTGATTCTGTTATTTCCATAGAGCGTTGGAGGTTTATGTGCTACATTAGTAAGACTGTTTCTACTCATGACATCGAGAGGCTATGATTTTGACTTCAAACCCCCGTGCACCAGGAAATATCATACCTGAAAAACCAGTAGGAGATTCCTCCCTTATGTAACAGTATAGCTTCCGTCCCTCCCTGGGCTCGAACCAGGGATCCTCTGCACACATCAACAACTGACACCCACGAAGTATCGTTACCCATCGCACCACAAAAGCCACGGCCCTTGCAGAGCAAGGGGAACAAATACTTCAGGTCTCAGAGCGAGTGACGTCACCGATTGAAACGCTATTAGCGCGCACCACCGCTAACTAGCTAGCCATTTCACATCGGTTACACTTACAAGACCCTCCCTGAAGAATCAGTGGGAGATTCCTCCCTTACAAGACCATACCTGAAGAATCAGTGGGAGATTCCTCCTTTACAAGACCATACCTGAAGAATCAGTGGGGGATTCCTCCCTTGGAAGATCATACATGAAGAACCAGTAGGGGATTCCTCCCTTAGAGCAACCTTCGTTGCCTACAGGCAACGAAGAGGGGCTCCCCATCCCTGTTACATCTACCTTCCAGCCTCAGCTGCTGGCGAGCCATTCCACAACATTACAAATTCACCTGGTATGCAGCTAGACATCCCTTCTGGGTAGAGTGTTACATTCACATCTCAACAGGTGCTCTGGAAAGAATAGGGGAAAATGACTGAAAGGCACTGTCTACTCAATAGAGTTGTTTTACAAGGGAGACATTTTTATATATAGACCTACATCAAAATAATGGCTTTTTATGACAATGAAAGACTGAATACTTTAATGTCTCATAGGAAAATTTGCTTGGCATCAATACATGTATTCTTGAATCAACTGCCCTATGATGTGATTCTGAAGACGACCAACTTCTAGGACATAAGACTGCTGGACAGCTTCTACCTCCAAGCCATAAGACTGCTGAACAGCTTCTACCCCCAAGCCATAAGACTGCTGAACAGCTTCTACCTTCAAGCCATAAGACTGCTGAACAGCTTCTACCCCCAAGCCATAAGACTGCTGAACAGCTTCTTCCCCCAAGCCATGAGACTGCTGAACAGCTTCTTCCCCCAAGCCATAAGACAGCTGAACAGCTTCTTCCCCCAAGTCATCAGACTGCTGAACAGCTTCTTCCCCCAAGCCATAAGACTGCTGAACAGCTTCTTCCCCCAAGCCATAAGACTGCTGAACAGCTTCTTCCCCCAAGCCATGACTGCTGAACAGCTTCTTCCCCCAAGACATAAAATTGCTGAACAGCTTCTACCTCCAAGTCATAAAATTGCTGAACAGCTTCTACCCCCAAGACATAAAATTGCTGAACAGCTTCTACCCCCAAGACATAAAATTGCTGAAAAGTTCATCACAGCCCCCATCCTAGCAGGAGGCCTTTTGCCTTTTGGTAGGCCGTCATTGTAAATAAGAATGTGTTCTTACCTGACTTGCCTAGTTAAATAAAGGTAATAATCAAAATGGCTACCCGGACTATTTACATTGACCCACTTTATTATTTATCTTAATTGTTGTGCACTGGCTCTATGAACACTCATTAGACTCTACCCACACACTCACTCATACTACATTGATACTCCAACAAGCACACACAGACACACTTCACATATGCTGCTGCTACTCCGTTTTTTATATATCATGATTGACTAGTCACTTTTAACCCTACCCACATGTACATACTGAATAACCTCGTACCCTTGCACATTGACTCAATACTGGTACTCCTTCTATATAGTCTCGTTATTGTTTTCATTATGCTACTACTTCCTTTAGTATTTAGCAAATATTTATCTTACCTTTTAACTCTGCATTGTTGGGAATGGACTCGTGAATACGCATTCCACTGTAAAGCCTATGCCTGTTGTATTCATAGCATGTGACAAATAAAACTTGATTTGATTTAACGTGCACAAAAACGTGTATAGAATTAGTGCCAATTGCCTGTTGCCTAATTCAGCAAATACTGTAAAGCACACGGTTGGCGGTACGAGGTAACGGCTGGAGCAGAATATGTGGAAAGGTATCAACAACATCAAACACATGTGTTTGATCCCATTCCATTTTCTCCATTCCAGCCATTATTATGAGCCGTCCTCCCCTCAGCAGCTAATTAAAACTACCCCTAAATAATCTTTTTATTTTACCTTTATTTAACCAGATAAGCTATTTGAGAACAAGTTCTCATTTACAACTGCGACCTGGCCAAGATAAAGCAAAGCAGTGCGACACAAACAACAACACAGAGTTACACATGGAATAAACAAGCGTAGTCAATAACACAATAGAAAACAAAGAAAGTCTATATACAGTGTGTGCAAATGGCATGAGGAGGTAAGGCAATAAATAGGCCATAGTAGCGAAGTAATTACAATTTAGCAGATTAACACTGGAGTGATAGATGAGCAGATGATGATGTGTAAGTAGAAATACTGGTGTGCAAAAGAGCATAAAAGTAAATAAAAACAATATGGGGATGAGGTAGGTAGATTGGGTAGGCTAATTACAGATGGACTATGTACAGCTGCAGCGATTGGTTAGCTGCTCAGAGAGCTGATGTTTAAAGTTACTGAGGGAAATCTAAGTCTCCAGCTTCAGCGATTTTTGCAATTCGTTCCAGTCACTGGCAGCAGAGAACTGGAAGGAAAGGCGGCCAAAGTAGGTGTTGGCTTTGGGAATGACCGGTGAGATATACCTGCTGGAGCGCGTGCTACGGGTGGGTGTTGTTATCGTGACCAGTGAGCTGAGATAAGGCGGAGCTTTACCTAGCATAGACTTATAGATGACCTGGAGCCAGTGGGTTTGGCGATGAATATGTAGCGAGGGCCAGCTGACTAGAGCATACAGGTCGCAGTGGTGGGTGGTATAAGGGGCTTTGGTAACAAAACGGATGGCACTGTGATAGACTGCATCCAGTTTGCTGAGTAGAGTATTGGAAGCTATTTTGTAGATGACATCGCCGAAGTCGAGGATCGGTAGGATAGTCAGTTTTACTAGGGTAAGTTTGGCAGCGTGAGTGAAGGAGGCTTTGTTGCGAAATGGAAAGCCAATTCTAGATTTAATTTTGGATTGGAGATGTTTGATATGAGTCTGGAAGGAGAGTTTACAGTCCAGCCAGACACCTAGGTATTTGTAGTTGTCCACATATTTTAGGTCAGAACTGTCCAGAGTAGTGATGCTAGTCGGGCGGGCACGGGAAGCGAACGGTTGAAAAGCATGCATTTGATTTTACTAGCATTTAAGAGCAGTTGGAGGCCACGGAAGGAGTGTTGTATGGCATTGAAGCTCGTTTGGAGGTTAGTTAACACTGTGTCCAAAGAAGGGCCAGATGTATACAGAATGGTGTCGTCTGCGTAGAGGTGGATCAGGGAATCACCCGCAGAAAGAGCGACATCGTTGATATATACAGAGAAAAGAGTCGGCCCGAGAATTGAACCCTGTGGTACCCCCATAGAGACCGCCAGAGGTCCGGACAACAGGCCCTCCGATTTGACACACTGAACTCTGTCTGCGAAGTAGTTGGTGAACCAGGCAAGGCAGTCATTTGAGAAACCAAGGCTATTGAGTCTGCCGATAAGAATACGGTGATTGACAGAGTCGAAAGCCTTGGCCAGGTCGATGAATACGGCTGCACAGTACTGTCTTTTATCAATGGCGGTTATGATATCGTTTAGTACTTTGAGCGTGGCTGAGGTGCACCCATGACCAGCTCGGAAACTGGATTGCACAGCGGAGAAGGTACGGTGGGATTCGAAATGGTCAGTGATCTCTTTATTAACTTGGCTTTCGAAGACTTTAGAAAGGCAGGGCAGGATGGATATAGGTCTATAACAGTTTGGGTCTAGCATGTCTCCCCCTTTGAAGAGGGGGATGACTGCGGCAGCTTTCCAAACTTTAGGGATCTCGGACGATACGAAAGAGAGGTTGAACAGACTGGTAATAGGGGTTGCAACAATGGCGGTGGATAATTTTAGAAAGAGAGGGTCCAGAGATTGTCTAGCCCAGCTGATTTGTACGGGTCCAGGTTTTGCAGCTCTTTCAGAACATCTGCTATCTGGATTTGGGTGAAGGAGAAGCTGGGGAGGCTCGGGCAGGTAGCTGCGGGGGGTGCGGAGCTGTTGGCCGGGGTTGGGGTAGCCAGGAGGAAAGCATGGCCAGCCGTAGAGAAATGCTTATTGAAATTTTCGATTATCATGCATTTATCGGTGGTGACCGTGTTACCTAGCCTCAGTGCAGTGGGCAGCTGGGAGGAGGTGCTCTTGTTCTCCATGGACTTTACAGTGTCCCAAAACCTTTTGGAGTTAGAGCTACAGGATGCAAATTTCTGTTTGAAAAAGCTAGCCTTCGCTTTCCTGACTGACTGCGTGTATTGGTTCCTGACTTCCCTAAACAGTTGCATATCGCGGGGACTATTCGATGCTGTTGCAGTCCGCCACAGGATGTTTTTGTGCTGGTCAAGGGCAGTCAGGTCTGGAGTGAACCAAGGGCTATATCTGTTCTTAGTTCTACATTTTTTGAAAGAGTCATGCTTATTTAAGATGGTGAGGAAATTAGTTTTAAAGAATGACCATTCTAATCAATGATAGCCTATTCCTGTCAATATCAACCATTCAATCATATACTTGTCAAATGCTGATATTCTCTAAGCCAGACGTTCTGAGGAAAATAATTTGAATCGTCCCGTTTTGCTATTTCTTTGTATTGGTTTAATATTTAGACAAGACATACCTATTAAAAGGTTAGGCCTCTACATAAAAGGACTATATACATTTCATTCATGGAGCTCCGATGGATTTTCATAGTAAATTAACCAGAACAATCTTTGTCAATGACATGCATCTTTAGGTGTCATTCGAAGAAGTATAGGGTTTAATAAAGTTATAGTGAAATGACCTTGCGTGGCGCTGTATCGCATTAGTGGAAACCAAGACTGTTCTCAGGGCAAGTCTGACGGTTTTGACTAGCAGAAGTAACTTTTTGCAGCAGGTTAGGATAATGAACATGACAGGTTACGAGCATTACCGTAGCAGGTTTGGAGAATTAGTTAAAATTCTAAAACTGCCCCGGAAGCGACTCAAACATATCTAGCTACAAACAGGCCTGCCTTGGGAAAAGTATTGTTTTCCACTAATGCGATGCCACTTTCATTGTCGCAAAATCTTCATCCGGGAATCTATAAACACCGATTTGCGCAGCCGCACTACTATACCGAAGATTTTATAACTACCTCAAGATAGACTAGAGCCTGTCGTTTCCAATGGGAGCAAATGAAACATAGTGGGCAGAACAAGCAAGGAGGTGGGCTGAGCCAAGCACGTGATTGTGAGATCCTATTTGTGCGTTTCAGCATTTATTTGCATATTTCCGGTAGGGAACGCCTAGTCTCTGTCTGTGCGATAACTCAATTCG
This sequence comes from Salvelinus alpinus, assembly GCF_045679555.1. Taxonomy (NCBI): domain Eukaryota; kingdom Metazoa; phylum Chordata; class Actinopteri; order Salmoniformes; family Salmonidae; genus Salvelinus; species Salvelinus alpinus. The sequence continues at coordinate 45,420,644 of NC_092099.1, read as the reverse complement.
CCCTTGCACTCCAAAACAACGCACTTTTTTGGCAAAGGGTAAATCTACAAAGTCTTCAAACGCAGCCCACTCTGTTTGTTACATAATCTATTTTTGGAAACAGAAAATTGTATGGAAAGCAAATGTTTAATCGATGAGAAAATTAGCAGAATGTCGGCCAAAATCCATCTTCTCCCACTGCCGGTCACTGGACTTCCTCTCATCACCACATTTGGTGTTGAGTGGAAACGCCAACCGGATGCTTCACATTTATATATACGGTGAAATATCTACCTCGTTTGTACCATCTGTGTGTACTGTGGTTCGACCTTCTGCAGTCGGTAAGTGTCGAAAGGAGGGCTATCTAAGAATTGTCCATTGTAAATCCTTTTTAATCCTTCGTTAAAACAACACGTAGCACAATACAAGTGAGGATTACATATTGAACGGATTATTGTGTACATTGGGCTGTCATAATTTTTTTGTATCGTTGTGCATTTACAAACCTATTGACCTTATCTGTATTGTCTTCACAGAAAGACCCGGGCTTCAATCAAATTTGACCGACCAGGTTAAAACAGAGTAAATTGAAAATGTACGCCTGCGCAAAGTTCGTCTCTACGCCGGCTCTGGTGAGTTATTTTCATCAATCTGTTGAAACCATTATTTATCTTACATCTGAATTCATATTCTCCGGTTGTATTCGTATGGGCCTGTGTTGAACTTGAATGGAACTGTCTGACAAGGGTATTGGCTAACGCTAACTAGCCAACGAACGTTAGCTTACTTGCTACCGTTAACTAGTTAACGTTTATGATTATGTAAGTGACACTATTTTAGTTTCCTAGCTGTTTGCACATTCTATACTCTAAGCCGGAACTAGCTAGCAGGCTTTTTAGCTATAGCCTAACGTTAGTTAGCTATGAATAAGGTCAACATGACACTTGGCTTGCTTCAGCATCCAAGTCTATCTGTAACGTTACCTAGCTTGTGACATAGCTACGCTAGTTAACCCTCTGGCCTGCTTTTCTTTCTTGAGCTGTCACCTTTTTGTGTTTGGGGCTCTCTGCCCAAGGTCATGTTTTACTTGACTAGAAACATTACATGTTCAGGTAAAACATGTCGGAACAGGGTGTTTTACTGGTAACGTAACTGTTTGACATTAGCTTGTGCAAAGTGCACTCAGCAGGTTAGTGTTTTATCCTTGTAACGTTACTGTTACCAGGTGGCGTTGAGGAACGAATCTTAAATACTTTTTTGATGACTAAGCTGGGAAAGTAGCTATGATGTTGGAATTAACGAATTGTAATGTCTTGGTACAGCTCTATGATGTTCCACAACCACAATGACAGTGGCTAGCTACTGTCAAGGTGCACTTGTTCTGCCTTTCACGGTGGGAACCATAACACTTAGGAGTTTACTTGTCTTGAACTTTGAACCTTCGTGTGCACTTCATTTGTCATTTTATTTATTGCCTTCAAGATCTTCCGTGTAGGCAAAATATTTGTGCTTTTTTTTTTTTCACTCAGTTTTGTCCTTGTCCCTGGTGCAGGTCCGTGCTGGCTCCCGGACTCTTTACAGACCCTTGTCTGCCTGTATGATGTCCAGGCCCGAGGTCAACACAGAGGTGAGGAAAGACGCTCTTCTTGCTGTAGCTCTTCACTGTGGAATACAATGCAATGTTTTCAATCCTCCTAATGGTCATTGATGCAGGAAGTTTTCAAGCCCCCTAATGGTCCATGATGTAGGAGTGCTTTACCCATCATTAAAAAGAGGCTTGCTTTGTTTTTCAGAACAATGTAGCCCTCATGCCACAGAGCCCCTTCGCCCAAGTAGCACTGAGAGGCTTCCAGTCCAGTGCTGTGAGCAGGGACATCGACACAGCCGCTAAGTTCATTGGTGCTGGAGCAGCCACGGTCGGAGTGGCTGGATCCGGTGCTGGAATTGGAACAGTGTTTGGCAGTCTCATTATTGGATATGCCAGGTAAGTCCACTTCTACAAATAGATGCCTAGATATGTGCTTGTCAATGTCAGGTTTCAGGAAAAAAAATATGATTCAAAGCTGACTTTTACATAGAAATGGTTTGTGTTGTGTTTTGCAGGAACCCATCTCTGAAGCAGCAGCTGTTCTCCTATGCTATCCTGGGATTCGCCCTGTCTGAAGCCATGGGTCTATTCTGTTTGATGGTTGCCTTCTTAATCTTGTTTGCTATGTAACAAATCTATTGTTCATAGAAACACTGTAATTACTGATGTGACTACATATTTTAGTGTCTACCAAAAATGTTCTGTGTTGGTATCATGGAAATGTATATTTTCAAGTCAAAATAACAAAAACATGTTTTGTAAAAATGTAAGAAATTACATCATTAAAATGCATGTATTTGACATATGGCAGTATGTTTTCTGTTGGGAATTATGTTTCACTACAATCATGAAGACAACTAGCTTCTATTGAATGTCAGCATGGAATTATACAAAGGAACTGCTTAACTTACTGTAAATCAGTCTGGCGCATTTTCCATTTTCCAATGCATCATGTTCGCTTCTGTGGGTCCACATTGATGCTTTTGTTGGTTCAAGTGCAGTTCTATAGAAGTATGTAAGTAGGCAGCAAGTGAATGCTTGCTTTTGTAAATGGCATTAAATAAACCTAGACAATTTGATGGTGCTAAATAGTGGTCACTGGTCCAGTTTATTTGGGATACTCTGAATGAACGTGCGTAGTCTGTCAAATGCCTGCAGGTCTTGATATGATTCCCTTGACAATTTTACATTCGTTTTTGGTTCATGTTAAGCTTGCATAATATTGGCTTATCACTTAGAGATTTAAGACACCTGAGAACACCAGATCCAATATATTGCCAAATTGGATGGGTCCAGAGGAAATTCATCCATAGTGTCATTGATGCAACGATTTTGAAAGATAATTCCAATATTCTCATACAAATGCCGTGTAGTTTCTGGAGATGGGTCACCCTTCATACCCCGGCTCCTGGTTATGTTCAGGGTTATGTTCAGTCGGCACAACAGAAAACATTTAACTGAGGATGGTACTACCTGATATCGTCCAACAAGATTTCTCCTTTTCGCTTTCATTTTGGACAAATGTTGTGTTTGGTGTTTACCTGTGTTCCAGTGGAGGTAATTTCTCCACCCCACAGATGATAATAGCATTTACCTTTTGTTTGTAGGAGACTTCTGTAATAAATTCTCACTGTTCTGGTGGGATTCATTCCCCACTGCCTTCAACTTTAGTTGTTTGTTCTTCCATAAACTGAAGAACTCCTTGTTCACCTGGACCCCCTTGTCGATCGTTCCTTTGCTCACCAAGCACTTCATTCAAGATTGGATCCTCTAATAATCTGGAAGCTTGTGTGTGTGCTTTATGAAATGTTTTGTTTCATTGTGGTTGGTTGGCATTGGCCTGGAATACTGCAAGCACCAAATCTCTGCTACATCCATATAAGGTCGTTGGAATTATCACAGCATTTATTCTCATGACTAGCCACAAAGATAATTGAAATCGACCATATTCTAAAATGTATTCATTTATTCATTCATGTGCTCATTTTTCTTCATTTCTATAAAATTGCGGTTGCTGTCTGTACGGTGGAGATGCTGCTCTCGCGAGAGTTGCACAGACGAGGGATTTTGATACGAAGGGTTGTGCTGGTGGGTAAGTGCACGAAGTCAAGGCGATTGTACGCAAAGATATCGCACGTGTACTGATTTATTGCCATTAGTGGGGATTTAAGTGTTAAGAAAAACGAGTCTGTGATAAATGCACGTCCTTCATGTATTAACATTAGTAAATAGAGTTAATATGGCGACCGTACTATGCTTGCAGATGTTAAGTTACCCTGACTGAAGGCGGTGTGGATAGGACGAGCGCGCTAGTTGGTGTGCGGAGGAGGGGTGTGTAAACAAAACCACCGCACATTGTTTTGTGCGCATGTTTTGTAATTCTAAGTAATTGGCTTTCAACTGTTTCTTCTGAATAAGCGCACTATGACGTAGAGTGTCATCTTTCATAATTTGAGTTTCCGCTAACCATTTTGATAGAGATGGTTTTTTTTCTAACCCCAACAATGTCTCACTCCTGATTGAAAAAGACCATGCATTTACCAGAGGCAGTTGCCAACTTGCCATCAATAAGCTTTGTCCCCAAGATAACATATTTGAAAGAGCCTATAAGGCGAGGAACATTCATCTGGAATGTTCTACCTACTAAAGTACAAATCATATATTTTTTTATTTATTCCAGGGTATAAAAGGAATTCCTATATATGAGTGATGACAAACTGTTCTTATGTTCTGCACCTGGATGTGGTCAGGTATGTTTTAAAAGTCCCTGTGGTTTGCTTTGTGGTTATATGTTTAAAGTATATGTTTATCATCTTTTCATAGCGATTTACAAATGAAGACCAATTGGCTGTCCACAAACATGAGATGACACTAAAGTTTGGTCCAGCAAGAGGCAACAGTGTCATAGTAGCCGGTAAGCACTACAAGGGGCTTCAAATCAATTACTAAGTGACAGTGGTGGATAAAGTACTCAGTTGTCATACTTGAGTAAAAGTAAAGATACCTTAATAGAAAGTCACCCAGTAAAATACTACTTGAGTAAACGTCTAAAAGTATTTGGTTTGAAATATACTTATGTATCAAAAGTAAAAGTATAAATAATTTCAAATTCCTTATATTAAGGAAGCAGATCGCACTATTTTCTTGTTTTTTAATGTATGGATAGCCAGGGGCACACCAACACTCAGACAATATTGACAAAATATGCATTTGTGTTTAGTGAGTCTGCCAGACCATAGGCAGTAGGGATGACCAGGTGTTCTCTTGATAAGTCCATTACTTTCACAATTTTCCTGTCCTGCTAAGCATTCAAAATGTAACGAGTACTTTGGGTTGTCACGGAAAATGTATGGAGTAAACAGTACCATCTTTTCTTTAGGAATGTAGTGAAGTAAAAGTTGTCAAAATAGTAAAGTACAGATTCCCTCAAAAAACAACTTAAGTAGAACTTGAAATTATTTTTTACTTAAGTACTTTACACCACTGCTAAGTGATAGAATTCATTCAAGTGATGTGTGAGAGAGATTGCCTTCTGTTGCAGACCAAACGCGAACACCTGCACGCTTTTTGAAGAACTGTGAGGAAGTTGGACTCTTCAACGAGCTTACCAGTCCTATGGAACATTACTTCAAAATAACTGCTGTGGCTGACATCAAAAAGGTGACTAGTTACTAATCAGTGGTTCTGTCAAGAATAATGCTCTTTACATTCGTAGTACAGGTTCCTTCAGATTTGATCTTATCTGATCTGTTGACATTTGTTTCTGACATGTAGATGCCCTTGGATTTGTCGCCTCTTGCCACACCGATGATCATACAAAACAAAATTGAGGACCACTCAGCTGTGGCGGCACACCGGGACCGCCCTCTGCCCCATCCGGAATCTACAACAAGGGATGACAAGGTAAAGAATTTGGTTTACTTCATACAGTGATATCCAGGTGAATTAGTTGATATAAATGTAGGCTAGATCCTAGTTTTAGTTGCTAGTTACTAGTTTCTCAATATTAGTTGCTTGTGACACCGGCATCAGTTGTCTGTGGGGCAATTCTAGGTCTTGACATACATTTTGGACATTTATAAACAACTATTGTCTCACCTTTTGAATATCCAGGTTTATATTAAACCTTAAACAGTTTGATTAATTTCAAACAGTGTTACTTGAATGTTGAGTAACACTGCAGATGTGATTGCTGAAAAAAGCAATTGTCTTTGCTACCATGTAGGCTAACTATACAGACGTACTGCCATAATTCTGGTCATACGGGTATCCGTGAAACCCCAAATGAATGGCTTGTCAGAGATGTTGCTCAACAACATTGCAATAAGCTCAGAGTGAATTGTTCTCCGTTATGACCACCCAGTGTATTGGAGTTGATCTACAGTTTAAAATATTTTGTCATCTCAGAATGAGGTTTATACTCATTTGCACCACCTTTTTTGAATAGTTTCTTCAGACTAACGACTTTTTTTCTGGGAGCTTTGTCTTCCGTTGAATAGTCTCACTGTCATGTTTCATCTGATGAAACACTGATTCTCTTCCACACTGCTTTGATGGATGGTTTCACTCCTTAACAAAACGAACACATTACTACCAGATCTGTAGAAATGGTTTGGATAAAGAAATCACTTTGGGCTATATTTTGTACACCAGACCCATAATAACTATTTGATTATCAGTTAGTACTCTTATCTTTTTAAACTGTATTACAGGAGTTAGACAAAACTAGGGTATTATTTCATAGTTGAAATCTAGAAAATGGTTTTGATTGAACTATTAACGCAGCTAAGGTCTCGTATGGTGTTATCTTTGCAGCCGTCCTCACTGCCAAGCTCTACTATAGTCCATCCTGCATCCCTCCAAGTCCCCAATGTACTTCTATCAACCTCAGACGCTAGTGTTGTTATAGAGCAAGCTCTCACATCGCCAACATCTAGCTCTGTAATTACCCAAGCCTCATCCTCTAAAAGGCCAATAGTGTAAGTAACTCAAAATATAACTTTATTTAGTCATTTTTTGGTCAAATTTTTAAATGTTTTTTTTTTTTGCTTGATTTCTTTCTTGGATTAGTTTTTGTGCTAATATGTCTTTATGATATTGCATTTCGTGGTCAGATGGTTAATTGAAAAGTTTACTCTTTGTTTTGATGTCTGTGACCAGGACTGGTACCATATTGTATGAATACAAATCCATTTAATTAGGCTGTTATGTTCCTTTGATTGCCTGTTAAGTTTATTAATAAAACAATATTGTAGTGTAAAGTGTATCATAATGTTCTTAAATTATATATTTTTGAAAAACTATATAATTGCTGTTTGTTGTGTAACCCATAGTGTCTTTTGTCTTCTCTCCAGTCTTCTCTCTTTCCCTGTACTCTTTCAGCTGCCTAATGGACAGACCATGCCCGTCGCTATCCCATTAACCATCGCATCCAGTGTACACATTCCAACCGCCGTTCCTGTAAGTATTGCAAGTCTTGTTTTATGGAGTTCCATTGTGTATTTTGAATGTGTTGATTTCCAATGAGCTGTTAGAGCGTTGGGCCAGCTGCTGGATCGATTCCCCGAGCTGACAAGGTAAAAATCTGTCATTCTGCCCCTGAGCAAGGCACTGTTCCCCGGGCGCCGAATAGGTGGATGTCGATTATGGCAGACCCCGCACCTCTGATTCACAGGGGTTGGGTTAAATACGGAAGACACATTTCAGTTGAATGCATTCAGTTGTACTTCTGACTAGGTATCCCCCCCTTACCCCTTTCCCAATCACTCGGGCACATTTCCACTAGGCCTATAGGCACGTTCCAGTAGTTAATGTCATTTATCTGCATTCCGCCCCTAGAGGTCCCCATTTACTGCTTTGGCACAAGTGTCTTTGGCATGTGTTGCATAGGCAGGGGGTGATGGGGGATCTAATGTGCCTTAGAAGAGAGCAGCTGTATGTCACCATGGCAAAGACATTGAGTAGGCCAAATGGTTACTTGGCCCCATCCAGAGTGCCTCACTGCCATTTGTCCTTGTACAATTTGAATCACCACACTTGACTTCTGGCAGACTGGATGGACTATGCCTGATGTGTGTCACAATCAATTAACATGATGATCTGGATATCACGTTTCAGTGTCCGTTGAGGATATTAGCTCATATTTCTATAGCACCTATGATATGGATGTCTCTCTGTCCCTGGTTCCCCCAGAGCCACGTCTCCCTGGTTCCCCCAGAGCCACGTCTCCCTGTCCCTAGTACCCCCCCCCCCCCCCCCTTGTCTGGCTGAATGATGATATACAGAAAGGGTCCCTGCCTCCTTCTCTCTGGCCCTGATTATCTGTGGGAAACACTGAGCAGAATATGATTATCTGTGGGGAACGCTGAGCAGGATATGATTATCTGTGGGGAACACTGAGCAGAAGATGATTATCTGTGGGGAACACTGAGCAGGACATGATTATCTGTGGGGAACGCTGAGCAGAATATGATTATCTGTGGGGAACACTGAGCAGAATATGATTATCTGTGAGGAACAGTGAGCAGAATATGATTATCTGTGGGGAACACTGAGCAGAAGATGATTATCTGTGGGGAACACTGAGCAGAAGATGATTATCTGTGGGGAACACTGAGCAGAAGATGATTATCTGTGGGGAACACTGAGCAGAATATGATTATCTGTGAGGAACACTGAGCAGAAGATGATTATCTGTGGGGAACACTGAGCAGAAGATGATTATCTGTGGGGAACACTGAGCAGAAGATGATTATCTGTGGGGAACACTGAGCAGAAGATGATTATCTGTGGGGAACACTGAGCAGAAGATGATTATCTGTGGGGAACGCTGAGCAGAATATGATTATCTGTGGGGAACGCTGAGCAGAATATGATTATCTGTGGGGAACACTGAGCAGGATATGATTATCTGTGGGGAACGCTGAGCAGAATATGATTATCTGTGGGGAACGCTGAGCAGAATATGATTATCTGTGGGGAACGCTGAGCAGAATATGATTATCTGTGGGGAACGCTGAGCAGGATATGATTATCTGTGGGGAACGCTGAGCAGAAGATGATTATCTGTGGGGAACGCTGAGCAGAATATGATTATCTGTGGGGAACGCTGAGCAGGATATGATTATCTGTGGGGAACGCTGAGCAGAATATGATTATCTGTGGGGAACGCTGAGCAGAATATGATTATCTGTGGGGAACGCTGAGCAGGATATGATTATCTGTGGGGAACGCTGAGCAGAAGATGATTATCTGTGGGGAACGCTGAGCAGGATATGATTATCTGTGGGGAACGCTGAGCAGGATATGATTATCTGTGGGGAACGCTGAGCAGAATATGATTATCTGTGGGGAACGCTGAGCAGAATATGATTATCTGCTGATGGTGGAGAAAACACCTAATTTCTCCCAGTCTGTGGGGAACACTGATCAAAAAAGAGAAGAAGAGATCCCCCTGCTGGGCCTCCTCTTCTCTCCCTTTTTCCATCCACTCTTCTCTCCCTTTTTCCATCCATATCATTGTCAGGAGATCCCAGCTCTGGCCTTCCCGCTCGTCTCTCGCCATCCCTCACCTTTTTGCTCAGCCTCTCTCTTCATGTGTTCTCCACACAGACGGGCAGGAGCTCATTAGCGTGCATGGTGCATCTCTATGTATTCTCCACACAGACAGGCCATCCAGCCTAATGTGGCTGAGATATGAGGAAAACTCTGAGCGTACGGCGCTGTGTGTGTGTGTACATTGGGAGGGGATGGGGAGGGAGCTGCCTACTTCTAACTGGGAAAGATAATTCTCCTTGTGCTTGTCTCTGTGTGTGTCTGTGCTGTCAGTTTGTCAGACCCGTCACTGTAGTGCCTAACGGCCCTGGAATCCCTGGACCCCACTCGCCACAAGCTCTCCAATCATAAGCTAAGCTGGTAATGTTTCTCTTGTGTACCTAACATCATGCCCCAACTCCCTCAAATGTGTAATATAAAAATTGATCCACAATGTAATGTTATGTACTCTACATTTACAGTACAGACAATGTAGTGAATACTTTGGGCTAATTCCACCTCAAAATGTAGTGTCTCCATTCTCTGGACCTGTGTATTAGTAGAGTCTCCGGCCTCTGGACCTGTGTATTAGTAGTGTCTCCATCTTCTGGCCCTGTGTATTAGTAGAGTCTCCGGCCTCTGGCCCTGTGTATTAGTAGAGTCTCCGGCCTCTGGCCCTGTGTATTAGTAGAGTCTCCGGCCTCTGGCCCTGTGTATTAGTAGAGTCTCCGGCCTCTGGCCCTGTGTATTAGTAGAGTCTCCGGCCTCTGGCCCTGTGTATTAGTAGAGTCTCCGGCCTCTGGCCCTGTGTATTAGTAGAGTCTCCGGCCTCTGGCCCTGTGTATTAGTAGAGTCTCCGGCCTCTGGCCCTGTGTATTAGTAGAGCCTCTGGCCCTGTGTATTAGTAGAGTCTCCGGCCTCTGGCCCTGTGTATTAGTAGAGTCTCCGGCCTCTGGCCCTGTGTATTAGTAGAGTCTCCGGCCTCTGGCCCTGTGTATTAGTAGAGTCTCCGGCCTCTGGCCCTGTGTATTAGTAGTGTCTCTGGCCCTGTGTATTAGTAGAATCTCTGGCCCTGTGTGTTAGTAGAGTCTCTGGCCCTGTGTGTTAGTAGAGTCTCTGGCCCTGTGTGTTAGTAGAGTCTCTGGCCCTGTGTGTTAGTAGAGCCTCTGGCCCTGTGTGTTAGTAGAGTCTCCGGCTTCTGGCCCTGTGTATTAGCTTGAGTTTAAGATTGGGTGAGGTGGGGGACGGAGTTTAAAACCCATAAGTCTAAACCCTGTCTAAGTCGGGGGAGGGGGAGGTTCTACTAAGCTATCTGGAATTGTTTTAAGAAAGTCATACCAAGGATAATTTGGCTAATTGTAAGACCCCTTGAAGTAAAAAAAAGATATTCCCAAAACAACATCAAAAGGAAGTTTGTCCTGAAGTGTCTCTACTATACCTGAGAGATATAATAAATATCAGGAAATGTTTGTTTTTCTGACATGTATTTAAATCCTTTTATTTGGCATTAAGCAGTCTCCATATATACAGTGCTTTCGGGAAAGTTTTCAGACCCCTTGACTTTTTCCACATTTGGTTACTTTACAGCCTTGTTCTAAAATTGGTTACATAGTTTTTTTTTTCTTCTCACCAATCTGTACACAATATCCCATAATGACAAAGCAAAAACAGATTTTTTTTTTTTTTGCAAATGTATAAAATAAACTGAAATATCACAAATGTACATAAGTGATTCAGACCCTTTACTCAGTACCTTGTTGAAGCATCTTTGGCAGCGATTACAGCCTCGAGTCTTATTGGGTATGACGATACAAGCTTGGCACACCTGTATTTGGGGAGTTTCTCCCATTCTTCTTTGCAGATCCTCTCAAGCTCTGTCAGGTTGGATGGGGAGCGTCACTGCATAGCTATTTTCAGGTCTCTCCAGAGATGTTCGATCAGGTTCAAGTCCGGGCTCTGGCTGGGACACTCAAGGATATGCAGAGACTTGTCCCGAAGCCACTCCTTCTTGTATTGGCTGTGTGCTTAGGGTCGTTGTCTTTTGGAAGGTGAACCTTCGCCCCCGTCTGAGGTGCTGAGTGCTCTGGAGCAGGTTTTCATCAAGGAGCTCTCTGTACTGCTCCTTTTAATCTTTCCCTCGATCCTGACTAGTCTCCCAGTCCTTGCCGCTGGAAAAAATTCCCGCAGTGTCATGCTGCCACCACTGCATCACCATAGGGATGTTGCCAGGTTTACTCCAGATGTGACGCTTGGCCTTCAGGCTAAAGAGTTCAATCTTGTTTTCATCAGACCAGAGAATCTTGTGTCTCATGGTCTGAGAGTCCTTTAGGTGCCTTTTTGGTAAACTCCAAGCGGGTTGTCATGTGCTATTTACTGAGGAGTGGCTTCTGTCTGGCCACTCTACCATAAAGGCCTGATTGGTGGAGTGCTGCAGAGAAGGTTGTCCTTCTGGAAGGTTCTCCCATATCCAGAGGAACTCTGGAGCTCTGTCAGAGTGACTGTAGGGTTCTTGGTCAAGTCCCTGACCAAGGTCCTTCTCCCCCGATGGCTCAGTTTGGCTGGGTGGCCAGCTCTAGGAAGAGTCTTGGTGGTTCCAAACTTCTTCCATTTAAAAATGGAGGCCACTGTGTTCTTGGGGACCTTCAATGATGCAGAAATGTTTTGGTACCCCAGATCTGTGCCTTGACACAATCCTGTCTCGGAGGTCTACTGACAATTCCTTCAATCTGATGTCTTGATTTCTGCTCTGACATGCACTGTCAACTGTGGGACCTTATATAGACAGGTGTGTGCCTTTGCAAATCATGTCCAATCAATTGAATTTACCACAGGTGGACTCCAGTCAAGTTGTGGAAACATCTCAAGGATGATCAATGGAAACAGGATGCACCGGAGCTCAATTTCAAGTCTCATTGCAAAGGGTCTGAATACTTATGTAAATAAGGTGTTTTTTAGTTTTAATACATTTGCAAAAATGTCTAAACCTTTTTTCCCTTGTGATTATGGGGTATTTGTGTAAATTGATGAGCAATCTTTTTAGATTAATTTTAGATTAAGGCTGTAACGTAACAAAATGTGGAAAAGTCAAGGGGTCTTAATACTTTGTGGCCTGCTGGAGGTCATTTTGCAGGGCTTTGGCAGTGCTCCTCCTTGCACAAAGGCGGAGGTAGCGGTCCTGCTGCTGGGTTGTTGCCCTCCTACGGCCTCCTCCACGTCTCCTGATGTACTGGCCTGTCTCCTGGTAGCGCCTCCATGCTCTGGACGCTACGCTGACAGACGTGATGTGCCATCCTGGATGAGCTGCACTACCTGAGCCACTTGTGTGGGTTGTAGACTCCGTCTCATGCTACCACTAGAGTGAAAGCACCGCCAACATTCAAAAGTGACCAAAACATCAGCCAGGAAGCATAGGAACTGAGAAGTGGTCTGTTGTCACCACCTGCAGAACCACTCCTTTATTGGGGGTGTCTTGCTAATTGCCTATAATTTCCACCTTTTTTTCATTTGCACAACAGCATGTGAAATTTATTGTCAATCAGTGTTGCTTCCTAAGTGGACAGTTTGATTTCACAGAAGTGTGATTGACTTGGAGTTACATTGTGTTGTTTAAGTGTTCCCTTTATTTTTTTGAGCAGTGTAGAATGTTGGTTTCGTACAGAATGTAGAATGTTTGTTTCGTACAGAATGTATGATTTTGGTTTCATATTTTGGGATTTTTCTCATTGATCTATGAACATAGTCAAGATTTTGGTTTCAACTCAAACATAACATCTCTACATTGCACAAAAGTTTTATCTCGTGGCTTGTGTTCTTTTCTCCCGCTAGAAGCTGAAAGCAGTACTGAGCCAGCAGCTCCCTCAGGTAACCAATGGAGATGCTGGTGTTGTCCAGAGCAGTGTTGTGACCCACACTGCAGCCCCAGCCCTGGCTCCAGCCTTGACCCCTTTCCCTGATCCAGACCCATCACCTGTCCCTCCCCCTGCCCCGCGTGAGGAACCCTGCACCCAGCCCTGGCTCCAGCCTTGACCCCTTTCCCTGATCCAGACCCATCACCTGTCCCTCCCCCTGCCCCGCTTGAGGAACCCTGCCCCCAGCCCCTCCATCAGCCTGCCACCTCCACCTCTGTGTGTACACTACCACAACTGGCCATTAGAGGGGGCTATGCTTAGTTCGGCCATTCCACAACTACAGTCATTTGAAGTACATGTATCAGTGTACAGTATTACCTTTATGAATTCTACATGATATTACTCTATATCAGTGGTTCCCAAACTTTGGTACGAAGAAACCCCTGCTCTATACAACCCTCTGTGATAATGAGGGTTTGTTTTTCCATTAGATACAGTATGTTGTAGTCTCTGGGTTATAGAGCTTTGATAGTTTGGTTCTGATGTGTGCTGCTCATTCTGGTCTCTATACCAGGCGTCCGAGGCGCCCCCTGCCCAGCACACCACAACCACAGGGGGGCCGGCAACGCAGAGCCACCAGCGAAGACCCAGACGAGAAGAGGCGCAAGTTCCTGGAACGCAACCGAGCAGCGGTGTCCCGCTGCAGACAGAAGAGGAAGGCCTGGGTGTCTACCCTGGAGAAGAAGACTCAGGACCTCAACTCTATGAACGGACAACTACAGGTATACTCCCAGTCGGTATTAGACAGAGGTGAGACCAAGTCACTATTATTCGAGTTTCAAGCAAGTCACAAGGTCCATGTCTCAAGTCGAGTCCCAAGTAGAACGGGTTAAGTCTCGAGTCAAGTCCAAGTCGTGCATTCAAAGAGCAAGTCAAGTCGAGTCACAAGTTGTTGTTTTTTCAAATCAAGTCTCAAGTCAAGTAAAAAAAAAAAAAAAAAGAAATCTATACATGCGACGCTTTGTTCAAGTACAGATCTGTGTCTATGTATTGAGGCTACCAGACAGCCCTTTTCATGATTTTATCTGTAACACATTTTGATGATGTCATTGTAAAATAGGGACCTTGTAATAGTCATAAGGGCATGAAATCAGCAGAAGGCAAGGCAGGTTAACGTGCTCGGAGTGTACATTTATTTACAGGTCTTGGTGATACAATGGTGAAAGAGCCATATCATACTAAATATACAAGTAGATTTACCAGATATTCACGGGCAGTAGCCCAAAAGATATAGCCTCCGTATCAGGCTTAACCTGTCCAATCTGAACGGATACAGGTAGAGGGCAAGACTGCACAGCCTCCCATTGAGAAACCAAATGGAATCTGTCAGGAGCTCAACAGGTACATATAAGCACTTGGATCCTCCCAGGACCATAAAATTACCAAATTGGAAATCGCAACCAATAAACTGGTTCAACAATGTAGAAAGGCAATATATAATTTCCAAATTCATTGGTACATTAGTCTTAATCATACTTAACGATTTATTAATTATATTTCATCACCATTCATACATGGAACAATAATGTTCTCTTCACGTCCTGACTCCAAAGTGTGATGCGCGGGCCACGTAGCCTATTTATATGTGCACTGTGGTGCGCACGCTCCTATTTATCACTGACACTAGCGACGCGCATTTTTCAGCCATCTATTTCCTGTGTTTTTTAAGCCATCTATTTCCTGTGTTTTTTAAGCCATCTATTTCCTGTGTTTTTTAAGCCATCTATTTCCTGTGTTTTTTAAGCCATCTATTTCCTGTGTTTTTTAAGCCATCTATTTCCTGTGTTTTTAAGCCATCCTTTTCCTGTGTTTTTAAGCCATCCTTTTCCTGTGTTTTTAAGCCATCCTTTTCCTGTGTTTTTAAGCCATCTATTTCCTGTGTTTTTCAGCCATCCATTTCCTGTGTTTTTCAGCCATCCATTTCCTGTGTTTTTCAGCCATCCATTTCCTGTGTTTTTCAGCCATCCATTTCCTGTGTTTTTCAGCCATCCATTTCCTGTGTTTTTCAGCCATCCATTTCCTGTGTTTTTCAGCCATCCATTTCCTGTGTTTTTCAGCCATCCATTTCCTGTGTTTTTCAGCCATCCATTTCCTGTGTTTTTCAGCCATCCATTTCCTGTGTTTTGAGAGGTGCAAAGTCCACTTCTCACTTAAATCTCGCTGGATTGATTGCTTTCATTTCACTCCTGTGACTCTTTCATAGTCTTGCTTCGGCCTGTCGTTTTTCTCCCCGTTAACGTTACGACCTCAGAACTGTTTGTAATGCCATATCAAAACACATCCCCGTTGTGTTAAAGTATGTACAGTCGTGGCCAAAAGTTTTGAGAATGACACAAATATTAATTTCCACAAAGTTTGCTGCTTCAGGTGTCTTTAGATATTTTTGTCAGATATTACTATGGAATACTGAAGTATAATTACAAGCATTTCATAAGTGTCAAAGGCTTTTATTGACAATTGCATGAAGTTGATGCAAAGAGTCAATATTTGCAGTGTTGACCCTTCTTTTTTAAGACTTCTGCAATCCACCCTGGGATGCTGTCAATTAACTTCTGGGCCACATCCTGACTGATGGCAGCCCATTCTTGCATAATCAATGCTTGGAGTTTGTCAGAATTTGTGGGTTTTTGTTTGTCCACCCGCCTCTTGAGGATTGACCATAAGTTCTCAATGGGATTAAGGTCTGGGGAGTTTCCTGGCCATGGACCCAAAATATCGATGTTTTGTTCCCCGAGCCACTTAGTTATCACTTTTGCCTTATGGCAAGGTGCTCCATCATGCTGGAAAAGGCATTGTTCGTCACCAAACTGTTCCTGGATGGTTGGGAGAAGTTGCTCTCGGGAGATGTGTTGGTACCATTCTTTATTCATGGCTGGGTGTCACCGTGAGCGTAATGTGGCCTCTCTTTACGGCATGCTGAATCCCTCGCTCCCACAGGGGCTGTAAGGACACAGGAGTCCTTACAGCAGAATCAACAAAGTGGTGCTGACATTCTGAAGAGCTGACCACCTGACAATTTGTGTTTAGAGCCAGTAAAGGGACATAATTATAATAATAATTAACAACGTCCTTTATTCACCTGCCATCCGTTATCCAGTTACCTTTCCCAGTGTCTGTTCTTCTTCATGGTTTGGGGGGGAATAGGAGATAATGTAATGGGTTGTATGGACCTCTCATACAGACTGGTGTGAGGTAATGTAATGGTCATATGTACCAGACAAGGAGAAAGAAATAACTTGTGGTTAAATGAGGTTCATCTCCCTTTGTCAAATAAAAAATAATTATGGTTTTGGTACTGGGAAAATAGTAGCTAAAGTCCCATCACAGCCTGAATGCTTTCACTTTTCAGAACTGGGAAATGGCTGGCTGATGGTTTGGCAAATCACGCTCCTCATAAGGTTAGGGATCGTGAAGGTTTAGCCTCTGTGTTTCAATCAGAGACATGGTATACCAATGGTTATCAGACCCAAGTTCCAGTATGTACAGTGCATTTGGAAAGTATTCAGACCCCTTGACTTTTTCCACATTTTGTTACGTTACAGCCTTATTCTAAAATGGATTAAATTGTTTTTTCCCCCCTCATCAATCTACACACAATACCCATAATGAAAAAGCAAAAACAGGTTTTCAAAATTAAAACACTTAAATATGACATTTACATAAGTATTCAGACCCTTTTACTCAGTATTTTGTTGAGGAACCTTTGGCAGCGATTACAGCCTCGAGTCTTGGTTATGACGCTACAAGCTTGGCACACCTGAATTTGGGGAGTTTCTCCAATTCTCTGCAGATTCTCTCAAGCTCTGTCAGGTTGGATGGGGAGCGTCACTGCACAGCTATTTTCAGGTCTCTCCAGAGATGTTAGATTTGTGACATCGGCTGATGTAAAAAGGGCTTTATAAAACATTTGATTTATTGATCAGGTTCAAGTCCGGGCTCTGGCTGGGCTCTGTCAGAGTGACCATCACCTCCCTGACCAACGCCTTCTCCCCTGATTGCTCAGTTTGGCCGGGCGGCCAGCTCTAGGAAGTTTTGGCCGGGCGGCCAGCTCTGGCTCAAGGACATTCAGAAACTTGTCCTGATGCCAGTCCTGCATTGTCTTGGCTGTGTGCTTAGGGTCGTTGTTCTGTTGGAAGGTGAACCTTCGCCCCAGTCTGAGGTCCTGATCGCTCTGGAGCAGGTTTTCATCAATAATCTCTCTGTACTTTACTCTGTTCATCTTTTACCCGATCCTGACTAGTCTCCCAGTCCCTGCTGCTGAAAAACATCCCCACAGCATGATGCTGCCACCACCATGCTTCACCGTAGGGATGGTGCCAGGTCTCCTCCAGACGTGAGGCTTGGCATTCAGGCCAAAGAGTTGAATCTTGGTTTCATCAGGCCAGAGAATCTTGTTTCTCATGGTCTGAGAGTCCTTTAGGTGCCTTTTGGCAAACTCCAAGCGGCATGTAATGTGCCTTTTGCTGCAGAGTTGCTTCTGGCCACTCTACCGTAAAGGCCTGATTGGTGGAGTGCTGAAGAGATGGTTGTCCTTCTGGAAGGTTCTCCCATCTCCACAGAGTTACTCTGGAGCTCTGTCAGAGTGACCGTAGGGTTCTTAGTTACCTCCCTGACCAAGGTCCTTCTCCCCTGTTTGGTCAGCTCTAGGAAGATAAGGGTGGTCTCCAAACGTCTTCCATTTAAGAATGATGGAGGCCACTGTGTTTTTAGGGACCTTCAATGCTGCCGAAATGTTTTGGTACCCTTCACCAGATCTGTGCTTCGACACAATCCTGTCTCGGAGCTCTACGAACAATTCCTTCGACTTCATGGCTTATTTTATGGAAGTTTTTTTCAGCTGTGGGATAGAACAAGGATGTAACGTAACAAAACGTGGAAAAAGTCAATGGGTCTGAATACTTTCCTAATGTACTATAAGTCTGTATGAGAATGTTTTATTGATTGTGTGTTGTCTGTTTCCCCTCTGGCAGAATGAAGTGACCCTGCTGAGAAATGAAGTGGATCAGCTGAAGTATCTTCTGGCTGATAAAGATTGTCCTGTAACCGCCAAGAAGAAGAAATCTGCCTATCACAGTGAGTAATGTTCCATTACTCTCACCCCGGGGCCGCCCGCTAAATACATCCAAAACCAGCCCTGCTAACCGCTCGCCAGAGGGACACGTCTCACTCATCGCCAGGGCCAAAACCTCCTGAGCTATTGACACATAAGGCCGTTCTCTCTTTGAAAAACTTCTGAGAAATTGAGCTATTCGTATGCCTTTTTTGTATCTAGGCAAGTCATGTGTTTTGAGGTGTCATATTGTTTTAAATGTGGTTTACCTTCATCTTTATGGAAGCCTACATGAGTGAAGGCATTAGCAGATATACGTTAAGCTCCAATTTTTTATGTTTTTATTCTTTAATGTTGCAAATCTGTGCATCGTGTCTGTCATATCCAGCCTCTTCATTTAAATTTGCTGTTGTCAGTTGGGAGACGATGGTTGACTCACTTTGCCCAGCAGTGCCTGTTTCTCAGGTGCTTGTTGTAAAACATATTGGCTGCCAGGTGTCATCAGTCATTGTGTAAGCACTTCTGTAAGAACATGTTATACTTTTTAATTTCCACCATTTCAGCCCCATTTGCCTCTCTGTGTTTTAGAATCTAGATTTTTTTTGTCAGCTTTGAGCTCATACCTAACCATCTCTCTTTGATGGGTCAATATGCAGAATGTGTAATCCAGAGCCACGTCTGGATTGGATTGACAATGATTTCCTCCAAGATGAGTCCATTATTGCTGAGAGGAGAGCTTGACAAGACCGTGGAGCTTTGTCAATGAGAGATGCCGCAGCTCTGCTGTTCATCCTGCGTTCCTATTGTTAACCATAGCTGACACGCCTCGTGCTTATTCTGGGACTGATGGCTGAATGGCTCCCAGGCTGTATTGACCTGTCACAGACGAGAATCATTTGGTTGTCTGAGATTGTTTCTCGACTACGATTTGTGGATGAATTGGGTCATCTTTTGGGGCGGCAGGTAGCCTAGTGGTTAGAGCGGTGGGCCAGTAACCGAAAGGTTGCTAGATTGAATCCCAGAGCTGACAAGGTCAAAATCTGTTGTTCTACCCCTGAACAAGGCAGTTAACCCACTGTTCCTAGGCCGTCATTGTAAATAAGAATTTGTTCTTAACTGACTTGGCTAGTTAAATAAAGGTAAAATAATAATCTTTCTCAGGTATATAGAATGTCCCCCCAGCTTCTTAGACCTCTGTGAAGGATGATCCCTTGCAGCTAGTTGATACAGTGGAGAAAATAGACTCGACTCATCCTGTTACTTTACGGAAGCATTCTATTTTTGAAAGGTGAGGTTGTGGTAGACAACATCAGCCTGTACATGCTCTACTATACTGTCAATACTGTGACAAAAAAATGCTGCATCCTTCCTTATGTCTGGTAACATGTTTCATTATCCAGTCCCGGGCTCCCTACATACTTTGTCTCTGTCCGGTAACATGTTTCATTATCCAGTCCCGGGCTCCCAGCATCCTCCGTCTCTGTCCGGTAACATGTTTCATTATCCAGCCCCGGGCTCCCAGCATCCTCCGTCTCTGTCCGGTAACATGTTTCATTATCCAGCCCCGGGCTCCCTACATACTTTGTCTCTGTCCGGTAACATGTTTCATTATCCAGCCCCGGGCTCCCTACATACTTTCTCTCTGTCCAGTAACATGTTTCATTATCCAGCCCCGGGCTCCCAGCATCCTCCGTCTCTGTCCGGTAACATGTTTCATTATCCAGCCCCGGGCTCCCTACATACTTTGTCTCTGTCTGGTAACATGTTTCATTATCCAGCCCCGGGCTCCCTACATACTTTGTCTCTGTCCGGTAACATGTTTCATTATCCAGCCCCGGCCTCCCAGCATCCTTCGTCTCTGTCTGGTAACATGCATCTACTGCATCTTGCCATCTTTATGTAATACATGTACCACTAGCCACTTTAAACTATGCCACTTTATGTTTACATACCCTACAGTACTCATCTCATATGTATATACCGTACTCTATACCATCTACTGCATCTTGCCTATGCCGTTCTGTACCACCACTCATTCATATATCTTTATGTACATATTCTTTATCCCTTTACACTTGTGTGTGTATAAGGTAGTAGTTGTGGAATTGTTAGGTTAGATTACTTGTTGGTTATTACTGCATTGTCGGAACTAGAAGCACAAGCATTTCGCTACACTCGCATTAACATCTGCTAACCATGTGTATGTGACTAATAAAATTTGATTTGATTTGATTTGTTTCATTATCCAGCCCCGGGCTCCCAGCATCCTACGTCTCTGTCTGGTAACATGTTAGTAAATAAAAACTCTTTTAGCTGTTCACTCACAAGGGTTTCAAGTATTTTCACCAGGGGTGACAGCTTAGAGATTGGCCTATAATTTTTTAAAGAGTTTGATCTCCAGATCTTTGGAATTTCATTACATTCCAGGGTTAGATTGAACAGATATGTAAGTGGTTCAGCTATGAAATCAGCTGCCAGATTTAAAAAGCAGGGATCCAAAAGATCAGGACCTGCAGGCTTTCTTTGATCTAAGGATTTCAGGGCTTTATGTACCACCTGCACTGAGAATGGCAACAAGCTACAAGTTTGACCAGCTCTCACTGGTTCATCCACACAGGGTTGTACAGAGACAGCGGACACTGAATCAAACTGCCTACCAGATGATACAAAGTGCTCATTGAAACAATTCAGAATTTCAGTTTTGTCATATACAGCAACAAAGTCCTTCAATACACACGACGGTAATTCGTTAACATCACTGTTTCCAGACATAGACTTAAAAGCCGTCTGAAACTCTAGGGTCATTCAGGTTATCAGTGGTAACAGACATAACAATTCAGACTTGGCCTTCCTGAGAAGAAAAGAACACTTGTTTCTTAACTGCCTAAAAATAAGCCAATCAGCATCAGAACAAGATTTCCTTGCTTTAGCCCAGGCTAGATTACGGTCATGAATAATAACAGACAGCTCCGAAGAAAACCATGGATTATCCCGCCCTTTAACCCTGAACCTGCGGAATGGGGCATGTTTGTTTACTATTTGGGAAAAACCATCATGAAAGAATTTCCAGGCAGTTTCCACATCAGGGAAAAGCTCAATCTTGCTCCAGCATCCTCCGTCTCTGTCCGGTAACATGTTTCATTATCCAGCCCCGGGCTCCCAGCATCCTACGTCTCTGTCTGGTAACGTTTCATTATCCAACCCCGGGCTCCCAGCATCCTCCGTCTCTGTCTGGTAACATGTTTCATTATCCAACCCCAGGCTCAGGTCCAGGCACTCAGCTACAGCAGGTGGGAGGAAATTACCCAGCCTACCCTACAAACATACCAGGCCGTGCTTCCTCTTGGCACACCAAATTGTCCATTTGCTTCTGGTAAAAACCACATCAGAAATAATGTAAAGGGCTGCTTAGGGGAACCAGTAAAGCTGCGTATGATAAAATATCAGCCTTCCGCTCCTGTGCTTAATGCCATTAAGAGTAATAATACACAATGGAATATGTACAAAAAGACCAGGCTGATTTACTCTGGGGTCAGCCTTATGATTTACTCTGGGCTCAACCTTATGATTTACTCTGGGCTCAACCTTATGATTTACTCTGGGGTCAACCTTATGATTTACTCTGGGGTCAGCCTTATGATTTACTCTGGGGTCAGCCTTATGCAGGGACAAATGTCAGAGCGATTTGCACTAAATCACCTGATCAAAGTGTGGTCAGTACGAAGGCAGCGGGAGCCCTCCCACACAGAGGGCCTTTTTAAATGCAATATTATTGCAACTTTTCGGGATCTGTGTCTTACGTTCTCAAATACCAAGCCCAATCATTAATTACCTAGTGTCATTTCAACTGACTACCTATCATAAGCTATATTAATTATCATAGTGGTCTTCCTCATTCCTTTTTGAGTCAGAGCATGATTGAGTCAGGATCCAGTTAATTCAATACAACTGCCTAGCAGTTGGTGGCATTTCGAGATTAAGCCTTGTGTATTTTCCAGTGTGAGCATCATTAAAATCAGGTGCTGTAATCATCTGTTACAGTAGTTGGCAAGGTAGGAAAAAACGAATGAGAACGCAGTGAGGATTGGGAATCACTGCCACGAACCCCATAATATAACGTCCCCTTATGACTTTGGTTTAAATTGACATTGTAGTTTAACTTTAATTAAAGGCAAAAATTGTAAGAGGCCTTGACAAAATAGGCCTAGGATAGTACATACAGTGCATTCTGAAAGTATTCAGACCCCTTGACGACTTCCACATTTTGTGACGTTACAGCCGTATTCTAAAATTGATTAAATAAATACAAATCCTCAGGAAACTTGGCGCTATCCCTACGGTGAAGCATGGTGGTGGTAGCATCATGCTGTGGGGATGTTTTTCAGCAGCAGGGACTGGGAGACTAGTCAGGATCGAGGGAAAGATGAACTGTGCAAAGTACAGAGATCCTTGATGAAAACCTGCTCCAGAGTGCTCAGCCCCTCAGACTGGGGCGAAGGTTCACCTTCCAACAGGACAACGACCCTAAGCACATAGCCAAGACAAGGCAGGAGTTGCTTTGGGACAAGTTTCTGAATGTCCTTGAGTGGCCCAGCCAGAGCCCAGACTTGAACCCGATTGAACATCTCTGGAGAGACCTGAATATAGCTGTGCAGCGATGCTCCCCATCTAACCTGATTGATCTTGAGAGGATCTGCAGAGAAGAATGGGAGAAACTCTCCAAATACAGGTGTGCCATGCTTGGAAAGCGGTACCGGAGCGCCAAGTCTAGGACCAAAAGGATTCTCAGCAGCTTTTACCTCCAAGCCATAAGACTCCTGAACAGGTAATCAAATGGCTACCTGGACTATTTGCATTGTGCCCCTCCCCAACCCCTCTTTTACGCTGCTGCTGCTCTCTGTTTATCATATATGCATAGTCACTTTCATGTACATACTACCTCAATTAGCCCGACTAACCGGTGCCCCCGCATATTGGCTACCCGGACTATTTGCATTGTGTGTCCCCCACCCCTCTTTTACTCTACTGCTACTCTCTGTTTATCATATATGCATAGTCACTTTAACCATACCTACATGTACATACTACCTCAATCAGCCCAACTAACCGGTGCCTGTATATAGCCTCGCTACTGCTATAGCCTCGCTACTGTATATATCCTCGCTACTGTTATTTTTCACTGTCTTTTTACTGTTGTTTTTTTATTTCTTTACTTATCTATTGTTCACCTAATACCTATTTTTTACTTAAATATTGCGCTGTTGGTTAGGTCCACACCTGTTGTATTCGGCGCATGTGATAAACTTTGATTTGTTGCTTCATACCCATGAAGACTCGAGGCTGTATCCGCTGTCAAAGTTGCTTCAACAAATGACTGAGTAAAGGGTCTGAATACTTATGTAAATGTGATATTTCAGTAAAAAAAATGTTTTATACATTTGCAAAAATTTCAAAATGTGGAAAAAGTCAAGATATTTTCCAAATGCACTGTATCAGTTCTAAATAGATTGGCCAACGGAGGTTACTCCTAATTAGGGTTGCAAAGATCCCAGTAATTTACCAAAATCCATTGCAATCTATGGTAACATTGTATTCATGTACACTACCGTTGAAAAGTTTGGGGTCACGAGGAAATGTCCTTGTTTTTGAAAGAAAAGCAAAGCTGGAAATGGCAGATTTTTTTATTTTTTTTTAATGGAATATCTACATAGGCGTACGGAGGCCCATTATCAGCAACCATCACTCCTGTGTTCCAATGGCACATTGTGTTAGCTAATCCAAGTTTAGCATTTTAAAAGGCTAATTGATCATTAGAAAACCCTTTTGCAATTATGTTAGCACAGCTGAAAACTGTTGTTCTGATTAAGGAAGCAATACATCTCGCCTTTTTTAGACTAGTTGAGTATCTGGAGCATCAGCATTTGTGGGTTCGATTACAGGCTTAAAATGGCTAGAAACAAAGAACTTCTGAAACGCGTCAGTCTATTCTTGTTCTGAGATATGAAGGCTATTCCATGCGAGAAATTGCCAAGAAACTGAAGATCTCGTACAAAGCTGTGTACTACTCCCTTCACAGGACCGCTCAAACAAAAATAGAAAGAGAAGTGGGAGGCCCCGGTGCACAACTGGAGGACAAGTACATTAGAGTGTCTAGTTTGAGAAACAGATGCCTCAAGTCCTCAACTGGCATCTTCAGTAAATAGTACCCGCAAAACACCAGTCTCAACGTCAACAGTGAAGAGGCGACTCCAGGATGCTGGCCCTCTAGGCAGAGTTCGTCTGTGTTCTTTGGCCCGTCTTAATCTTTTCTTCTTATTGGCCAGTCTGAGATATGGCTTTTTCTTTGCAACTCTGCCTCGAAGGCCAGCATCCCGTGTATCTCATGATAAGCTGTGGACCACACTACCTACCGAGAGGGTTTTCATCTGTATTCTTTGTAGCTGTTTACATACCACCACAGTCACATACCCGCACATTGATTCTGTATAGGTACCACCCTGTATATAGTCTCGCTATTGTTATTTCACTGCTGCTCTTTAATTACTTGTTACTTTTATCTGTATTTTTAAAAAAAATTTTACTTCACTGGTGGTTAGGGGCTTGTAAGGAAGTATTTCACTTAAAAGGCGTTGTATTCGGCACTTGTGACAAATACAATTTGATTTGATTTGATAATCTGTAGTTCCCAAACAGGCCACTGATAAAATTCCTGAAATGTTTTTGAAAGTTAAAAAAAATGATTGTAGTTGACTGATTAACTTTTAAAAGTTTCCAGTAATATATCCTGCCTTAGCAACCCTACTCCTGATCCTGTTTTGGAATATCAGCACAGTGTATTGAATATAAGCTATCCATTTTGATTAATTGTTGTACTTTAGCAAGCACTATTGCTGCAGTAGATGTACTGTATAAAAAAACGTAATGATCAAACCACAAAGCCAAAATAGGCTTTTTTTAGACACACTGTGTGTTCAGTATGTGTGTTCACTGTGTGTTCACTGTGTGTTCACTGTGTGTTCACTGTGTGTTCAGTATGTGTGTTCAGTATGTGTGTTCAGTATGTGTTCAGTATGTGTGTTCACTGTGTGTTCAGTATGTGTGTTCACTGTGTGTTCACTGTGTGTTCACTGTGTGTTCAGTATGTGTGTTCAGTATGTGTGTTCACTGTGGTTCAGTATGTGTTCACTGTGTGTTCACTGTGTGTTCACTGTGTGTTCACTGTGTGTTCACTGTGTGTTCACTGTGTGTTCAGTATGTGTGTTCACTGTGTGTTCACTGTGTGTTCACTGTGTGTTCAGTATGTGTGTTCACTGTGTGTTCAGTATGTGTGTTCACTGTGTGTTCAGTATGTGTGTTCACTGTGTGTTCAGTATGTGTTCACTGTGTGTTCAGTATGTGTGTTCACTGTGTGTTCAGTATGTGTGTTCACTGTGTGTTCAGTATGTGTGTTCACTGTGTGTTCAGTATGTGTTCACTGTGTGTTCACTGTGTGTTCAGTATGTGTTCACTGTGTGTTCACTGTGTGTTCACTGTGTGTTCACTGTGTGTTCACTGTGTGTTCACTGTGTGTTTGCAGCGTCTGAGGAGGACAGCTGTGAGGAGATGTCAGTCCCAGACAGCCTTCAGAGCGAGGCCATCCAGCACAGCTCCGTCACCATATCCAACGGAGTCAGCTCCTCCTCCATGACCCCTGCGGTCTCCGCCCTCGCTTCGGCCCCCGTCCCAACCAGAGCAGCCCAGTGCACAGAGGAAGACCAGCCACAGGGGGGTGCTGCCCTGTTCACCACACAGACTCAGCCCTCGGGAAGCTGATCAAGCCCACCCTCACTGGGGAAAGGAACTCTCACCCCGCTTCAGTTTGGACTATACTGTTTCCTTTCTGTTTCTTTTGACTTTTAAAACTTGTCTTATAAAACAATGGATTTTTAATGGTGAGCGAGCGTTGCGCCTTTTCCTGTCTTTTGATTTTCTTGAAATGCAACGTTCCTGAAAAGCACAACATGATAGTTTGTGGAAAATTGGTAAATATGCGAGAGAACAAATCATTTTAGGAAATTGTTGTTGAAAATGGAACTGATTGTCTAATTCTCTTGTATTTATTTAATTTATTGACTGTATACCCATACTTTTTGTTTTGGACCTCTGCGACCTATGAAGTTGTAATGACTCAATCAGTGCAATGTCAATGAGACTTTACCAAAAGTGTATTGTGGCTCGCCTGGAATGTATTTGGTTTTTAATGTCCCTTTATAAGTATCTTTATGAAGAGACGTAAGAAACTTTTATTGTTTTGCCTTTTCCATTTTGCACATAATGAAAGATTAGGGTTTACGTTTTGTAGTGTTTGACTGTTCATGCAAAGTACTGGCAGTGTTAAGAGGTGGATTTGAAATACCTGTCTCATTACAAAACTTCAGTGATTTGATTAGATCTGAACAGGCAACTTTTTTTTGTGAGTAAGTTCGCTGCATCTGCCGGTAGCATAATGTGGTTTGAATGTTCAGAGATTCCTCCACTTGTAAAATAGTCTTCTTCGGGGGGAGCTTGGGTAGAATTCTGTGTATATTCTTTAACCAACATTCCATCTGTTGTCTGATTGTTCCATGAAGCAGTGATTGTAGGAATGCAGTACATTTTACATTACACAAACATGTTGATGTTGACTTAACCATGTGCCATTACAGTTATTTATCACACAGGGCGTTTCAATGTACATAATTGCTTGGTATAGAGATATCATGCTTCTGAGTAATGTTTCTACTTACGAAGTGACAGTCTATTGCTTTCATGTTCGACCCTGAACACTCTTGGGAAATATTACAGTTACTCCTTGAGAACAGAACATGACACTTTTAGGAAACATTATAAATAACATTATTACCTTTCCAGATATGATTTTTATTTTATTTTTATCGAATAGTTTTAATCTTTTATCCTAATAAGAATTAAAAATGATCAATGAAAGATCAACCTTTTATTGGCCTGCTCGTCTGTTGTTGTACAGTACCTTTAAAAACATTGAACCACATACCGCCACGCCAGAAACTTAACGAGGAATCCAGGATGTATGTTTTTAAGTTAATAATTTACTTACTAATACTGCTTTTAGGCATAGTGACACAATTATTTTAAATCAAATGGCCTGCTCTCAAGTATTGGCTTAATACTGTGTAGTTTTGAAGTGAACTTTATTCAGGTTTTAGTCATTTATCTGACACTCTTATCCAGAGCAACTGACAGTTGTGAATACATTTTTGTTTTTCTTCATACTGGTCAGTAATCCAGATCAGTACTCTACGTTGCAAGCACTACGCTCTACCAACTGAGCCACACAGGAGCAGGTTTCATCTGTTCCTCATTTAAAGTACTCTCACTGTTGTGTGCTCTCTCTGCATGATTAAATCATTATTTTTTAAGAGAATTAAACTGTTATTAAATAATGTCTCAGTCAAGAAGTAACATTGAACATGTTTCACCTTGAGTTGTAAACTAAATGGTCCTAATTTTATAAAATATTTTGTCCATTGTTTTACCTCTGCTTAACTGATTAAAAGGTGTGTGAAATTGTGTTGGCAGTAAACTTGTGAAAGGTATGTAGCATCTGTGGTAAGGCATTCCTTAGCTCAGGAGAACTTAGGTTGTGAATAAAGTGTTATAAATGGATAAGATGTTGTAATAAATATTTTAATATCTCTTTAAATCCATTTTTGCCTCCTATGTTTTTCTGTATTAATGGGATAGAACCAGTTGGAGTGCAGACCAGATGATCGCTTCTTTCTGACTCAAAGCATGCTTTCTTTTGACCATTTCATTATTTGCTTGTTTATTGTAAAGAGGAAGGACAGGAGGTGAGAACAAATATCTAACATCTGAAGGAAGGCCAGCTGCAGAGGGTGGCAAGCCCCTGCTCCACCACCAGGAGGTATAATGGCACAGGGAGTGAATGAGGAGAGGTGGTTCTCAGCTAATGACCCTGTGTAGCTGGTCGATTTAACTAGCCAAGTCAGTTAAGAACAAATTCTTATTTACGATGACAGCCTACTGGGGAACAGTGGGTTAAATGCCTTGTTCAGAAGAACAGATTTTTAACCTTGTCAGCTCAGGATTTGATCCAGCAACCTTTCAGGTACTGGCCCAACAATAACCACGAGGCTACCTGTCAGGACAAATGGTGTCTACAGGCACCTGTTGGAGGTGTGACAGGCAGAGATGTCAAGCAGGGAATCATTGAATTATCTGTATACAACCACTAGATAGTTGCTTCTTTCTGATTCAAGCATGTTTTCTTTGGACCATATCAACATTTCATAATTTGCTCCTTTAGTGTATGTACAGTTACTGCTGGCTGACAGTAGACTCTCTGTGTAAGTTTGTTGTGGTGCATTCTGCCACCAGGTGGATAGTGGTTATTATGTCTGCTATGGGTCAGTGAATATAGAAAAACTTGCAACAAACTCCCTCAAAACATGCAGTGAAGTATACGTTTCAATGACAAATATAACAGATACTTTTTTAAATGATCTAAATCACATACACTATGGAAAACATATATGATAATAAATGGTAATTGCAACCCAAGTATGGTAACATGTAGATAGATTCATGTTTAGTGTGCAGGTGGCAGGTCTATGGCATCAACCTGATAGGTGCCAGTATGGGAACTGTTAGTTTGAATCCAAGTTGCCATCAGACATTGGTATCCCAGCACACAGGAGCAGCCACAAGGATCTGACACTCATTCATTTATCTCGAATCGAAACAGTGCGATGCTGGAATGTGGACAGCCAGAACCTGGCAAGGTATATGGCTAGGAAAACATACCCTAATCCAGGGATGGAATATGTCGTTGTACTCCTAATTATCCTGAAATTCTAAAAAGTGAATCGAGAAGATTGAAATACTGCTTGTTTTTAATTAAACTGCCATTTTTGTCAGCATGCTAGGCTAGCTAATTCTAAAGCAACCCATTGGATTCAACAACAATTCCGGTAGCTACTCACCCAACGCTAATACCCTGACTACACCGCTCGCGTCGCAAAATAAATTTAGGAATATATGTTATTCAATTATTGCACCCACACTGCTCGCGCGTGTCAACGAGCGTCTGCGTTGCCATCGGCTAAAATAGAAGTCATTCCTATTTCTGACACAGATCGCGCTGCAAGTCCTGCCTCTGCCATTTCCTCCATGGTTTATAGAAGCAGGTACCCACGTGCCATCTCCTCATTGGTTATACCCACGTGGGTGATTGAAATACGAACTTTGTTGCCGGTCGTCATGATAATACTATGAAAGTTTAGATGCTAATCACCATATAAGTTCAAAGATGAAAAAGCCTGGGAGGAGAGATGACTAGAAACGATTCGGTTGACTGGTTTATGTGTGGATTAATTGTCTGAGTAGAGGACCTTGTGCATTTCAGGTAAAATAACAACTCAATGTTTATATGATGATCACAACAGGAGTAGCAGTCTGGTTCTCCCCTCTGTTTCCTCACTGTTGACAATGTTTAGCTCTGACAGCCATGTCATGCTGGCAAAGGAATCATGGTTTGGTTAGCTAAACTAGAACTGACATGGGGGAGTGCATCACTGCACATGCTGTCGATCAATGAAGTGCTTATGGCACCCAGGTAGTGCCCTCTCAGAGTTTCAGGTTTGGAGCACCTCACAGAAACACTGAGACGTCTGTTACTGCTTGTCTCGAGACATCTTTTTAGGAAAAAATATTCTGCAGTTGCAGTCCCATGGGTTCTCATCCAAGTTGAAATATGACAGCTGAAGCCTGATTTCCAATGCCCTTGGACCTACCATGGCTATAATTTAACACTTTTGCCACTAGAAATGTGTTCATTTTTGGTAGAAATGTGCTCAACACCCACTGAAGTAGCTAGAAAGTTTACTAGATAGATACTGTCACGATCGTCGTCAGGGTGGAAATGACCGGACCAAGGTGAGGCGTGGTGAGGGATTATTTATTTTTATTATGAATGTCGCCAACAAAAACACGAAACAACAAAAAACGAACATGAAGCTGACTAGGGATATACAGGCCACTAACACAGACAACTACCCACAACTAAGGTGGAAAAACAGGCTGATGAAGTATGATTCTCAATCAGAGACAACGATAGACAGCTGTCCCTGATTGAGAACCATACCCGGCCAAAACATAGAAACAGAAAACATAGAAATAAAGAAACTAGAATTCCCACCCTAGTCACAACCTGGCCCAACCAAAATAGAGAATAAAAGCCTCTCTATGGCCAGGGCGTGACAGTACCCCCCTCCCCCAAAGGTGCGGACTCCGGCCGCAAAACCTGACTCTATATGGGAGGGTCCGGGTGGGCATCTACTTTGGTGGCGGCTCCGGTGCAGGACGAAGACCCCGCTCCATCTCCTGCTCCCCCCACTTTGGTGGCACCTCTGGACTGGGGACCCTCGCTGCAGGCCCCGGACTGGGGACCCTCGCTGCTGGTCCCGCACTGGGGACCCTCGCTGCAAGCCCCGGACTGGGGACCCTCTGCTGCAGGCCCCGGACTGGGGACCCTCGCTGCAGGCCCCGGACTGGGGACCCTCGCTGCTGGTCCCGCACTGGGGACCCTCGCTGCAAGCCCCGGACTGGGGACCCTCGCTGCAAGCCCCGGACTGGGGACCCTAGTTGCAAGCCCCGGACTGGGGACCCTCTGCTGCAGGCCCCGGACTGGGGACCCTCTGCTGCAGGCCCCGGACTGGGGACCCTCGCTGCAGGTCCCGGACTGGGGACCCTTGCTGCAGGTCCCGGACTGGGGACCCTCGCTGCAAGCCCTGGACTGGAGGCCGTCGTTGGAGGCTCCGGACTGGAGACCCGTCGTTAGAGGCTCCGGACTGGAGGCCGTCGCTGGAGGCTACGGACTGGAGACCGTCGCTGCAGGCTCCGGACCGCGGATCAATACTGGAGGCTTCGTGCCATGGATTCTCATTGCAGGCTTCGTGCCATGGATTCTCGTTGCAGGCTCCGGGCCATGGATCACCACTGGAGGCTTCGTGCCATGGATCATCAGTGAAGGCTTCGTGCCATGGATCACCACTGGAGGATTCGTGCCATGAATCATCACTGGAGGCGTCGTGCAATGGATCATCACTGGAGGCTTCGTGCCATGGATCATCACTGGAGGCTTCGTGCCATGGATCACCACTGAAGGCTTCGTGCCATGGATCACCACTGGAGGCTTCGTGCCATGGATCATCACTGGAGGCTTCGTGCCATGGATCATCACTGGAGGCTTCGTGCCATGTATCATCACTGGAGGCTTCGTGCCATGTATCATCACTGGAGTGAGGAGACGTATGTACAGCCTGGTGTGTGGAGCTGCCACAGGGCTTACCAGGCTGGGGAGACATACAGGAGGCCTGGTTCTGGGAACAGGCACAGGACTCAACAGGCTGGGGAGACATACAGGAGACCTGGTTCTTGGAGCAGGCACCGGATACACTGGGCCGTGGAGGCGCACTGGAGGTCTCGAGCGTGGAGCCTGCACAACCCGTCCTGGCTGGATGGTGACCTTCGCCCGGCAAAGGCGGGGCGCTGGCACAGGATGCACTGGGCTGTGCAGACGCACCGGAGACACAGTGCGCAGAGCCGGCACAGGATATCCTGGGCCGTAGAGACACACTGGCCGCCAGATGCGCTGAGCCGGCACAATCCGTCCTGGCTGAATGCCCACTCTAGCCCGGCCGATGCGGGGAGCTGGAATGTAGCGCACCGGGCTGTGAACGCGCACTGGAGACACCGTGCGCTCCACCGCATAACACGGTACCTGACCAGTACCGCGCTCCCTACGGTAAGCACGAGGAGTTGGCTCAGGTCTCCAACCTGACTCAGCCAATCCCCTCGTGTACCCCCCCACATTTTTTGGGGGGGGAGTGGCCTCCCGATCTTTCGTGCCAGCCGTGACCCTGTGTAATCCTGGGCCCTTTTACTCTCTGCCTCCGCTTTCCTCGCTGCTTCCACCTGCTCCCAGGGCATGCGATCCTTTCCCGCCAGGATCTCCTCCCACGTCCAGGATCCTTTCCCATTCAGGATGTCCTCCCATGTCCATTCCTCCTTACCACGCTGCTTGGTACGTTTGTGGTGGGTAGTTCTGTCACGATCGTCATCAAGGTGGAAATGACCGGACCAAGGTGCAGCGTGGTAAGCGTACACATTTCTTTTTATTATGAATGTCGCCAACAAAAACACGAAACAACAAAAAATGAACGTGAAGCTGACTAGGGCTATACAGGCCACTAACAAAGACAACTACCCACAACTAAGGTGGAAAAACAGGCTGCCTAAGTATGTTTCCCAATCAGA
Organism: Salvelinus alpinus; assembly: GCF_045679555.1. Taxonomy (NCBI): domain Eukaryota; kingdom Metazoa; phylum Chordata; class Actinopteri; order Salmoniformes; family Salmonidae; genus Salvelinus; species Salvelinus alpinus. The sequence continues at coordinate 45,388,252 of NC_092099.1, read as the reverse complement.
GACAATGATAGACAGCTGTCCCTGATTGAGAACCATGCCCGGCCAAAACATAGAAACAGAAAACATAGAAATAAAGAAACTAGAATGCCCACCCTAGTCACACCCTGTCCCAACCAAAATAGAGAATAAAAGCCTCTCTATGGCCAGGGCGTGACAGATACAGTAGTTGCTGTGGTAACCAAACAAACAGACTTGCTAGTTTATATCATGTTTTAGGGAAGATCCAAATGCAGACAGTGTCGAAGTAACCAAAGTCTATTACTAGAACAAGGGGCAGGCAAAAGACAGGTCAAGGGCAGGTAGAGGTCAGTAATCCAGATCAGAGTCTCAAAAGGTACAAAACAGCAGGTATTCTCAGGGTCAGGGCAGGCAGAGGTCAAATACTCCAGTGTGGTGGGACAAGGTATAGAATGGCAGGCAGTCTCAGGGTCAGGGCAGGCAGAATAGTCAAAACCGGGAAAACTAGAAAACAGGAACTAGAAACAGACAGGAGGAAGGGGAAAAAGCTGGTAGGCTTGATGAACAAAACGAACTAGCAACAGACAAACAGAGTACACAGGTATAAATACACAGGGGATAATGAGGGGAGAAGGGAGACACCTGGTGGGGGTGGAGACAATCACAAAGACAGGGGAAACAGATCAGGGTGTGACAGTTTAGCTAACCAAACCATGATTCCTAGCTTGCTATTTTGAAAATAAAATTCAATTTTCAATTCGACTTTTGCTTTCAAAAGCAGCTCAAACTAGACATGTAAAAATGAACTGTAGTTATTGAATTCTACCATGCAAAAATACAATGCATTATAGGGAAAGAATGTACACTCTAGGATGCCCAATCAAGCCAATCAGAAAGGAGTATTTGACAATGTCATGTTATATTTAAGCAATAAAGCCAGAGGAGGTGTGGTATATGGCCAATATACCACGGCTAAGGGCTGTGGTACATTGGCCATATACCACATGTCATGACGTGGCCCTTTCTGGGTGTAGATTGTGGCTTCCCCCCTCTCTCCTAAGGTTTTGTTATCTCAGGTCATAAATTCCTGGCAGAGACTCTCTCCCCCTGGTCATGCAGAAAGAGAGGGAGAGAGCACAGAGAAAGAACAAAGGACTTCACTTGGCCAAACTCCTATATCCCCAAAATGGGAGAATTAAACAATTTCTACTTTTGAGAATGTGGGAAGGGTCCGTGGACACTATAGGGGCAGTTATGATGACTGTGTTACATTTGGTGATCTCATGAAGGACAGGAAACACACATAACGGTATCTCTTAAAGTGTACATTTCCCAGCTGTCAGGTCCACATCTAAATATTGTGAAAAGTATGTGATTAACATGAAACTATTTGTGAAAATATTTAATATGATATTAACCTTCAAAGTGAGAGTATGGATTTTCATATAAAGATTAACTAGTCAGTGGCCACACCCCCGTGAGCCCAGACATCACATTATGCGTCATGGACCGCTCTTTTCTACTGAAACGTATAAAACCCACTCCTGATGAAATTCACACCAGACCACGCAAACCCCGGTGTAAGCTAAGGTTGCAAATGGTTGAATTTCTAAGACCAAAACATGCCGGGTGATGCTGGTGTGTGAAGTGGATTAAACTACAACTCTACCAAAGGACAAGACTTTTCCACATGGAGCATTGGTTACACGGCTGGAAATGGTTAAACTCTGAGACTATCAATCCCTACAAAATAAGAGCAAATCTTAGATAATAATTACTAGTCTGCAGCTAGAAATTATGTAAACCGAGGATGAGAATACAGACAACCGTCGAAACACCTATTCTATGAGAACATTTCTGAATGGTACTCTGAAGTATCCATTCTAACCACGAAAGACTTTGTGACTTCAATGAGAGACTCTGATGAACTCTCCAGCAGACGGACCGGAATCCAACAGAGAAGACAACAACGACATCCGGGCGTAAATATTTATTGCAATTTCTTTTCGAATGAGCGGCTGTTCATGGGCAAAGGATTAGCATTTCAATTAATATAATTATAGACCGTGTGTAATGAATCCATTTGTCTTTCCCGCTCCTTCTCAGTCCACACCCCCTTTCCTTTGTCTACCAAGCCGTCATATCGGCTTAGCCCAATAGAGACTATTTCCTATCATTGTTAGTAACCAATATCTACTATTTGTTTGTTATGTATTTCTGTGATTATTTAGTTCATAAGTAAATAAATAATGTAGCCAATTTGTGTATGAATGATTCATAAGTAAAGGCTGGGTTCGTGCAGATAGTCAAGAATTTTACGACGTTTGGAATGAGAACTGATGAGGTAATAATTAATTAATAGAAGACTAATTGATCAGATATTAAAATATCTGTAATCTGAACAACTATTTAATTAAATGTACATGATCAGTTTAATCACATAATAATAATTACAGAGAACTGATTTGATAAAATAACAGTCTTCACATTTAATGACAAGCCAGAGACAGGACCATGATAGTTGGTTGGTGATGTGGACACCAAGGAACTTGAAACTCTGGACCCGCTCAACTACAGCCCCGTCGATGTGAATGGGAGCGTGGTCCGCCCTCCTTTTCCTGTAGACCACAATCAGCTCCTTTGTCTTGCTCACATTGAGGGAGAGGATGTTGTTCTGGCACCACACTGCCAGGTCTCTGACCTCCTCCCTATAGGCTGTCTCATCGTTGTCAGTGATCAGGTCTATCACTGTTGTGTCGTCAGCAAACTTAATGATGGCGTTGGAGTCGTGCTTGGCCATGCAGTCGTGGGTGAACAGGAAGTACAGGAGGGGACTGAGCTGTAGTTAATTAACAGAATTCTAACATAGGTGTTCTTTTTGTCCAGGTAGGAAAGGGCAGTGTGGAGTGCAATTGAGAATGCGTCATCTGTACAACAGGTGGGGCGGTATGTGAATTGGAGTGGGTCTAGGATTTCCGGGATGATGGTGTGGATGTGAGCCATAACCTTTCAATGCACCCGTAGCACTCATGGCTACCGACGTGAGCGCTACAGGGCGGTAGTCATTTAGGCAGGTTACCTTTGCTTTCTTGGGCACAGGGACTATCGTGGTCTGCTTGAAACATGTAGGTATTACAGACTCGGTCAGGGAGAGGTTGAAAATGTCAGTGAAGACACCTGCCAGTTGGCCCGCGCATGCTCTGAGTACATGTCCTGGTAATCAGTCTGGCCCCGCGGACTTGTGAATGTTGACCTGTTTAAAGGTCTTGCTCACATCAGCTACGGAGAGCGTGAGCACACAGTCATCCGGAACAGCTGGTGCTCTCATGCATGATTCGGTGTTGCTTGCCTCTATGCGAGCATAAAATGCATTTAGCTCGTCTGGTAGGCTTGCGTCTCTGGACAGCTCGTGGATGGGTTTCCGTTTTGTAGTCCATAATATTTTGCAAGCCCTGCCACATCTGACGAGTGTCAGAGCCGGTGTACTGTAGTAGGATTCAGTCTAAGTCCTGTATTGACGCTTTGCCTATTTGATGGTTCGTCTGAGGGCATAGCGGGATTTCTTATAAGTGCCTGGATAGGTGTCCCACTCCTTGAAAGCAGCAGCTCTAGTCTTTAGCTCGGTGTGGATGTTGCCTGTAATCCATGGCTTCTGGTTGGGATATGTACTTACGGTCACTCTGTGGAAGATATTGTCGATGCACTTATTGATGAATTATCTTTTCATATTTGTGTAAATATTTATAAAAGAAAATGGACACAATTCAATGGATATCCATCAACAAAGAGGTAAGAATATGTATGCTATAAGAATTATGTTGAAGGCTAGCTGTATTGGGTGCAGATGACTGAACTGCTCACTTTTGTGTCTGTGTCTGCAGGTATACAGACGAGAGGCATACAAAGGTATGTCAGTTGGTATTGGTATGTTAAACAGATCACATTTACCATCCTCCTCCCTTACCTCTTAAATTAATATCCCATAGGCCTCCACACTATGGACAAGGTATGTGTATGAAAACCATTATCACGGGGCCAGCCTGTCTTTTAACTGTTGTTTTATTTCTTTGCTTACCTATTGTTCACCTAACACCTTTTTTGCACTATTGTTTAGACCCTGTAAGTAAGCATTTCACTGTAAGGTCTACACCTGTTGTATTCGGGGCACGTGACAAATAAACTTTGATTGATTGGTTTGATTTTAATACACATTTACCACAACACCGTTTGTTGGCAGTGGCTTATCTACAGGGATGTTGTTCTGCCATTGCATCACAATCTCCATTAATATTATTATTATATTCATTGTTATTACAGACCACATTGTATGGCCGCAAAATATGCCACAGAAACCTGAACATTTATATTAAAGACCAGTAAACTGAGGAACAGCCTCTCTCCCATATCTCCCGAGCACAATCTCCATATCTTTGCCTAATCACACCAGAGGTTCTCAACCTCTTCACAAACGATCACAACATGGGAGTGATTCAAGGCTGCAAGTTCATTTGCAATATGATCAATAGTAAAATCCTATCAGATTTTGGAACCGGTCCTATTGGACTCCTATGTGATTCTATCCTCTAGGCTTGAATCTCGTAGGATCCTATAGGATTCCAATGCTAAAATCCAATAGAAAACTCCTATCAGATTTTGGAACCAGTCCTACTGGAGTCCTATAGTTCTATGACAAACACACATCGATTTACATCGAATAAATAATACTTTGTATTAATCACAGAGGGACAAACTTTATATTAGAATTAGATGAAAGCTGAGATTGTGACAAATTGGTAGTAATCAACTCTGTGGTACGTTCACAGGAGGATAGAGACAGCCATGAATGAGATCAGTGCACCAGGAAATGAGTCAGATTTTCCCTGAACACTCATAGAACAATTATTACAGAATTAAGGCAGCTGAAGGACAGCCTTTTTATGCGCTTTCAGCACTCGGCGGTTCTGTTCTGTGAACTCATTTGACCTAACACTTCATGGCTGAGCCGTGTTGCTCCTAGACTTTTCCACTTCACAATAACAGCACTTACAGCTGACAGGGGCATCTCTAGCAGGGAAGACATTTTACGAAATTGACTTATTGGAAAGGCGGTATCCTATGACGGTGCCACGTTGAAAGTCACTGAGCTCTTAAGTAAGCCCATTCTACTGCCAATGTTTGTCTATGGAGATTGCATGGCTGTGTGTTCAATCTCATACACCTGTCAGTAGCCATGTTTTGCCATGATGACAGCTTTGCACAGTCTTGGCATTCTCTCAACCAGCCACACTTGGAGTGTTTTTCAACAGTCTTGAAGGAGTTCCCACATATGCTGAGCACTTGGCTGCTTTTCCTTCACTCTGTGGTCCAACTCATTCCAAACCATCTCAATTGGTTTGAGGTTGGTTGATTGTGGAGGCCAGGTCACCTGATACAGCAATCCATCACTTTCCTTCTTGGTCAAATAGCTCTTACACAGCCTGGAGGTGTGTTTTGGGTCATTGTCATGTTGAAAAACAAATGGTAGTCCCACTAAACCCGCCAAACCAGATAGGATGGCGTATTGCTACAGAATGCTATGGTAGCCGTGCTGATTAAGTGTGCCTTGAATTCTAAATAAATCATTGACAGTGTCACCAGCAAAGCACCACCACACCTCCTCCTCCGTGCTTCACGGTGGTGGGAACCACACGTGGAGATCATCCGTTCACCTACACTGCGTCTCACAAAGACCAAAAATCTAAAATTTGGACTCATCAGACAAAATGATAGATTTCCACCGGTCTAATGTCCATTGTTCGTGTTTCTTGGCCCAAGCAAGTCTCTTCTTATTATTGGTGTTCTTTCACTGTGGTTTCTTTGCAGCAATTCAACCATGAAGGACTGATTCATGCAGTCTCCTCTGAATAGTTGATGTTGAGATGTGTCTGTTACTTAAACTCTGAAGCATTTATTTGGGCTGCAATTTCTGAGGCTGTAACTCAAATGAAATGATCAAATCAAATGTATTAGTCACATGCGCCGAGTACAACAGGTGTAGACCTTACAGTGAAATGCTTACTTACGAGCCCTTAACCGACAGTGCAGTTTCAGAAAATTTCGGATAAAAATAAGAGATTAAAGTATCAAGTAACCTCTGCAGCAGATGAGAGCCAGATGAGAACCTGATGAGAGCCAGTTTCATCATAGCATAACTTTCAAAGTTTTTGTAATTTTCCACATTGCCTGACCTTCATGTCTTAAAGTAATGATGGACTGTCATTTTTCTTTGCTTATTTGAGGTGTTATTGCCATAATATGGACTTGGTATTTAAAAAAAAAAGAGGGATATATTCTGTATACCACTCCTACCTGGTCACAACACAACAGACTGTCTCAAATGCATTAAGAAGGAAAGAAATACCACAAATTTACTTTTAACAAGGCACACCTGTTAATTGAAATGCATTCTAGGTGACTACCTCATGAAGCTGGTTGTGAGAATGCCAAGAGTGTGCAAAGCTGTCATCAAGGCAAAGGGTGGCTACTTTTAAGAATCTCAAATATAAAATATTTTTTGATTTGTTTAACACTTTTTTGGTTACTACATGATTCCATATGTGTTATTTCAAAGTGTTGATGTCTTCACTATTATTCTACAATGTAGAAAATAGTAAAAATAAAGAAAAACCCTTGAATGAGTAGGTGTGTCCAAACTTTTGACTGGTACTGTATATATATATTTTATTTTATGTAGACAGTACAAATCTTGCTGCAGATGATGTCCTGGCCTGTCATAATATAATAGAGAAAGTAGATCTAGCGGGTATGTCAAAATATAATAGAGACAGTAGATCTAGCTGATCTGTCATAATATAATTGAGACAGTAGATCTAGCTGGTCTGTCATAATATAATTGAGACAGTAGATCTAGCTGGTCTGTCAAAATATAATATGTTCTGCCTTCGGCTATGGAACCCTGACCTGTTCACCGGACGTGCTACCTGTCCCAGACCTGCTGTTTTCAACTCTCTAGAGACAGCAGGAGCGGTAGAGATACTCTGAATGATCGGCTATGAAAAGCTGACATTTACTCCTGAGGTGCTGACTTGTTGCACCCTCGACAACTACTGTGATTATTGTTATTTGACCATGCTGGTCATTTATGAACATTTGAACATCTTGGCCATGTTCTTTTATAATCTCCACCCGGCACAGCCAGAAAAGGACTGGCCACCCCTCATAGCCTGGTTCCTCTCTAGGTTTCTTCCTAGGTTTTGGCCTTTCTAGGGAGTTTTTCCTAGCCACCGTGCTTCTACACCTGCATTGCTTGCTGTTTTGTGTTTTAGGCTGGGTTTCTGTACAGCACTTTGATATATAAGCTGATGTAAGAAGGGCTTTATAAATACATTTGATTGGATACAGACAGTAGATCTAGCTGGTCTGCCAAAATATATTAGAGACAGTAGATCTAGCTGGTCTGTCATAATATTATAGAGACAGTAGATCTAGCTGGTCTGTCATAATATAATAGAGACATTAGATCTAGCTGGTCTGTCATAATATAATAGAGACAGTAGATCTAGCTGGTCTGTCATAATATAATAGAGACAGTAGATCTAGCTGGTCTGTCATAATGTAGTAGAGACAGTAGATCTAGCTGGTCTGTCATAATATAATAGAGACAGTAGATCTAGCTGGTCTGTCATAATATAATAGAGACAGTAGATCTAGCTGGTATGTCATAATATAATAGAGACAGTAGATCTAGCTGGTCTGTCATAATATTATAGAGACAGTAGATCTAGCTGGTCTGTCATAATATAATAGAGACAGTAGATCTAGCTGGTCTGTCATAATGTAATAGAGACATTAGATCTAGCTGGTCTGTCATAATGTAATAGAGACATGAGATCTAGCTGGTCTGTCATAATGTAATAGAGACATTAGATCTAGCTGGTCTGTCATAATATAATAGAGACATTAGATCTAGCTGGTCTGTCATAATGCAATAGAGACAGTAGAAGTAGCTGGTCTGTCATAATATAATAGAGACAGTAGATCTAGCTGGCCTGTCATAATATAATAGAGACAGTAGATGTAGCTGGTCTGTCATAATATAGTAGAGACAGTAGATCTAGCTGGTCTGTCATAATATAATAGAGACAGTGGATCTAGCTTGGCTGTCAAAATGTAATAGAGACAGTTGAACTAGCTGGTCTGTCATAATATAATAGAGAGAGTAGATCTAGCTGGTCAGTGATAATGTAACAGAGTCAGTAGATCTAGCTGGTCTGTCATAATATAATAGAGACAGTAGATCTAGCTGGTCTGTCGTAATATAATAGAGACAGTAGATGTAGCTGGTCAGTCATAATATAGTAGAGACAGTAGACCTATCTGGTCTGTCGCACTATAATAGAGACATTAGGTCTATCTGGTCTGTCGTAATATAATAGAGACAGTAGATCTAGCTGGTCTGTCATAATATAATAGAGACAGTATATCTAGCTGATCTGTCATAATATAAAAAGACAGTAGATCTAGCTGGGCTATAATAATATAATAGAGACAGTAGATCTATCTGGTCTGTCATAATGTAATAGAGACAGTACATCTAGCTGGTCTGTCATAGTATAATAGAGACAGTAGATCTAGCTGGTCTGTTGTAATATAATAGAGACAGTAGATCTAGCTGGTCTGTCATAATATTATTTAGACTGTAGCTCTAGCTGGTCTTTCATAATATAATAGAGACAGTAGATCTAGCTGGTCTGTCATAATATAATAGAGACAGTAAATCTAGCTGATATGTCATAATATAAAAAGACAGTAGATCTATCTGATATGTCGTAATATATTAGAGACAGTAGATCTAGCTGGTCTGTCATAATATAATAGAGACAGTAGATCTAGCTGGTCTGTCATATTCTAATTAAGACAGTAGATCTTTCTTGTCTGTCGTAACATTTTAGAGACAGTGGATCTAGCTGGTCTGTCATAATATAATAGAGACGTGAGATCTTTCTTGTCTGTCGTAACATATTATAGACTGTAGATCTAGCTGCAGATTATGTCCTGGCCTGTCATAGTATAATTGACACAAAAGCTCCTGCCATTGTCATTGACATGAGCCCTTGTAGATTTAATTTCTCAGTTGCTGCTGTTTGTTTTCTTTTTTGTGTTTCATTGATTTTGTTGATATACACCGAGTGTACAAAACATTAACAACAACTTGTAATGTTGATTTGTGTCATGCCCTGACCTTAGAGATCCTTTTTATTTCTTTATTTGGTTAGGTCAGGGTGTGATTTGGGTGCATTCTAGTTTGTCTATTTCTTTGTTGGCCGGGTATGGTTCCGAATCAGAGGCAGCTGTCTATCGTTGTCTCTGATTGGGGATCATACTTAGGCAGCCCTTTTTCCCACCTTCAGTTGTGGGATCTTGTTTGTGTGTAGTTACTTTCTGCACTGCATATAGCGTTATGTTCGTTTTTGTATTTTGTTGTTTTTCGGTGTCATTTTAATAAAGGCAAAATGTACGCCTACCACGCTGCACCTTGGTCTCATTCTAACGACGGACGTAACAATTTGCCCTCAGAACAGCCTCAATTTGCCGGGTCATGGATTCTACAAGGTGTCGAAAGCGTTCCACAGGGATGCTGGTCCATGATAAATCCAATGCTTTCCACAATTGTGCCAAGTTGTCTGGAGGTCCTTTGAGGGGTGGACCATTTTTGATACACACGGGAAACTATTTAGTGTTCAAAACCCAGCAGCTTTGCTTTTCTTGAGACACCCAAACTGGTGCGCTTGGTACCTAATACCATAACCCATTCAAAGGCACTTAAATATTTTGTCTTGTCTATTCACCCTCTGAATGGCACACATACACAATCCATGTCTCAATTGTCTCAAGGCTTAAAAATCCTTCTTTAACCTGTCTCCTCCCCTTCATCTACGCTGATTGAAGTGGATTTAACAGGTGACATCAATAAGGGATCTGTCATGAAAAATATTTTGGGACTGTATCAACAGTGGACTATAAATAAAAAACTAAAGATAGTTTTTGAGTGAAGTGTCCATTTAAGGGCATAATTGCACAGCTCTAGGCCACTCCAGACTATTAAGAAGAAAAAGAAACGCACACCTATTTAGGCGAGGTGCTGGCTAGCGGAGTAGAAAACTTAAAAATAAAGGAGAGCCGCACACTCTAGGAGCTCATATGCAAAAACACTCCAGACTATTAGCCACAACCCTAAGTCAGTGATGCAGAGCCACACAGCCACCCCGGGCTGAAATCAATTTGACACCTTGCTGCAAAACTCACGGACATGCTCTAATGAATTTAACACATCCATCTACACAGCCATCAGCAACGCAGCCAAGGAGTACAGCCTGGAGGTATATGGTACGTAAACAACAACCTCAGAATGCTACAAAATGTAGGTGTACAGTATGTGTGTGTGTGTGTGTGTGTTTTAATACACGGTATGTGTGTTTTGCCCCTCCAGTCTCCCCCATTATCTGTGGTCAGAACCAGGTCCAGAACATGTGAGTGTGGAGGTGAACAACCCTGTGTCTCTAACCTGTGACATCCCTCTTCCTGCTGTCACCTGGCTGAACGATGGAAACACAACAGAGCAGGAGACCACAGCAGACACTTCAACCTCAACATACTGGTGATGAACACTACCACTACTCTCACTACTACTCTCACTACCACTACTCTCACCACCACTACTCTCACTACCACTACTCTCACTACCACTACTCTCACTACCACTACTCCCACTACTACTACTCTCACTATCACTACTCTCACTACCACTACTCTCACTGCATCACTACTCTCACTACCACTACTCTCACTATCACTACTCTCACTACCACTACTCTCACCACTACCACTACTCTCACTACCACTACTCTCACTACTACTACTCTCACTACCACTACTCTCACTACCACTACTCTCACCACCACAACTCTCACTACCACTACTCTCACTACCACTACTCTCACTACCACTACTCTCACTACCACTACTCTCACTACTACCACTACTCTCACTACTACTGCTCTCACTACCACTACTCTCACTACCACTACTCTCACTACCACTACTCTCACCACTACCACTACTCTCACCACCACTACTCTCACTACCACTACTCTCACCACTACCACTACTCTCACCAACACTACTCTCACTACCACTACTCTCACTACCACTACTCTCACTACCACTACTCTCACTACTACTACTCTCACTACCACTACTCTCACTACCACTACTCTCACTACCACCACTACTCTCACTAACACTACTCTCACTACCACTACTCTCACCACTACCACTACTCTCACCACTACCATTACTCTCACTACCACTACTCTCACCACCACTACTCTCACCACCATTACTCTCACTACCACTACTCTCACTACCACTACTCTCACTACCACCACTACTCTCACTAACACTACTCTCACTACCACTACTCTCACCACCACTACTCTCACTACCACTACTCTCACTACCACTACTCTCACTACCACTACTCTCACTACCACTACTCTCACCACTACCACTACTCTCACCACCATTACTCTCACTACCACTACTCTCACTACCACTACTCTCACCACCACTACTCTCACTACCACTACTCTCACTACCACTACTCTCACTACCACTACTCTCACCACCACTACTCTCACTACCACTACTCTCACTACCACTACTCTCACTACCACTACTCTCACTACCACTACTCTCACCACTACCACTACTCTCACTAACACTACTCTTACTACCACTACTCTCACCACCACTACTCTCACTACCACTACTCTCACTACCACTACTCTCACTACCACTACTCTCACTACCACTACTCTCACCACTACCACTACTCTCACCACCATTACTCTCACTACCACTACTCTCACTACCACTACTCTCACCACCACTACTCTCACTACTACTACTCTCACTACCACTACTCTCACCACCACTACTCTCACTACCACTACTCTCACTACCACTACTCTCACTACCACAACTCTCACCACTACCACTACTCTCACCACCATTACTCTCACTACCACTACTCTCACTACCACTACTCTCACTACCACCACTACTCTCACTAACACTACTCTCACTACCACTACTCTCACCACTACCACTACTCTCACTACCACAACTCTCACCACTACCACTACTCTCACCACCACTACTCTCACTACCACTACTCTCACTACCACTACTCTCACTACCACTACTCTCACTACCACTACTCTCACCACTACCACTACTCTCACCACCATTACTCTCACTACCACTACTCTCACTACCACTACTCTCACCACCACTACTCTCACTACTACTACTCTCACTACCACTACTCTCACCACCACTACTCTCACTACCACTACTCTCACTACCACTACTCTCACTACCACAACTCTCACCACTACCACTACTCTCACCACCATTACTCTCACTACCACTACTCTCACTACCACTACTCTCACTACCACCACTACTCTCACTAACACTACTCTCACTACCACTACTCTCACCACTACCACTACTCTCACTACCACCACTACTCTCACTACCACCACTACTCTCACTACCACTACTCTCACTACCACTACTCTCACTACTACCACTACTCTCACTACCACTACTCTCACTACTACCACTACTCTCACTACCACTACTCTCACTACCACTACTCTCACTACTACTACTCTCACTACCACTACTCTCACCACTACCACTACTCTCACTACCACCACTACTCTCACTACCACCACTACTCTCACTACCACTACTCTCACTACCACTACTCTCACTACTACCACTACTCTCACTACCACTACTCTCACTACTACCACTACTCTCACTACCACTACTCTCACTACCACTACTCTCACTACTACTACTCTCACTACCACTACTCTCACCACTACCACTACTCTGAACACTACTCTCACTACTACCACTACTCTCACTACCACTACTCTCACTACCACTACTCTCACTACCACTACTTTCACTACCACTACTCTCACTACTACCACTACTCTCACTAGCGCTACTCTCACTAGCGCTACTCTCACTAGCGCTACTCTCACTACCACTACTCTCATTACCACTACTCTCACTACCACTACTCTCACTAGCGCTACTCTCACTACTACCACTACTCTCACTACCACTACTCTCACTACTACCACTACTCTCACTACCACTACCCTCACTACTACCACTACTCTCACTACCACTACTCTCACCACTACCACTACTCTCACTACCACTACTCTCACTACCACTACTCTCACTAGCGCTACTCTCACTACTACCACTACTCTCACTACCACTACTCTCACTACTACCACTACTCTCACTACCACTACTCCCACTACTACTACTCTCACTATCACTACTCTCACTACCACTACTCTCACTGCATCACTACTCTCACTACCACTACTCTCACTATCACTACTCTCACTACCACTACTCTCACTACCACCACTACTCTCACTACCACTACTCTCACTACTACTACTCTCACTACCACTACTCTCACTACCACTACTCTCACTACCACTACTCTCACTACCACTACTCTCACTACCACTACTCCCACTACTACTACTCTCACTATCACTACTCTCACTACCACTACTCTCACTGCATCACTACTCTCACTACCACTACTCTCACTTCTCTCACTCTCACTTCTCTCACTACCACTACTCTCACTACTACTCTCACTACCACTACTCTCACCACCACTACTCTCACTACCACTACTCTCACTACCACTACTCTCACTACCACTACTCCCACTACTACTACTCTCACTATCACTACTCTCACTACCACTACTCTCACTGCATCACTACTCTCACTACCACTACTCTCACTATCACTACTCTCACTACCACTACTCTCACCACTACCACTACTCTCACTACCACTACTCTCACTACTACTACTCTCACTACCACTACTCTCACTACCACTACTCTCACCACCACAACTCTCACTACCACTACTCTCACTACCACTACTCTCACTACCACTACTCTCACTACCACTACTCTCACTACTACCACTACTCTCACTACTACTGCTCTCACTACCACTACTCTCACTACCACTACTCTCACTACCACTACTCTCACCACTACCACTACTCTCACCACCACTACTCTCACTACCACTACTCTCACCACTACCACTACTCTCACCAACACTACTCTCACTACCACTACTCTCACTACCACTACTCTCACTACCACTACTCTCACTACTACTACTCTCACTACCACTACTCTCACTACCACTACTCTCACTACCACCACTACTCTCACTAACACTACTCTCACTACCACTACTCTCACCACTACCACTACTCTCACCACTACCATTACTCTCACTACCACTACTCTCACCACCACTACTCTCACCACCATTACTCTCACTACCACTACTCTCACTACCACTACTCTCACTACCACCACTACTCTCACTAACACTACTCTCACTACCACTACTCTCACCACCACTACTCTCACTACCACTACTCTCACTACCACTACTCTCACTACCACTACTCTCACTACCACTACTCTCACCACTACCACTACTCTCACCACCATTACTCTCACTACCACTACTCTCACTACCACTACTCTCACCACCACTACTCTCACTACCACTACTCTCACTACCACTACTCTCACTACCACTACTCTCACCACCACTACTCTCACTACCACTACTCTCACTACCACTACTCTCACTACCACTACTCTCACTACCACTACTCTCACCACTACCACTACTCTCACTAACACTACTCTTACTACCACTACTCTCACCACCACTACTCTCACTACCACTACTCTCACTACCACTACTCTCACTACCACTACTCTCACTACCACTACTCTCACCACTACCACTACTCTCACCACCATTACTCTCACTACCACTACTCTCACTACCACTACTCTCACCACCACTACTCTCACTACTACTACTCTCACTACCACTACTCTCACCACCACTACTCTCACTACCACTACTCTCACTACCACTACTCTCACTACCACAACTCTCACCACTACCACTACTCTCACCACCATTACTCTCACTACCACTACTCTCACTACCACTACTCTCACTACCACCACTACTCTCACTAACACTACTCTCACTACCACTACTCTCACCACTACCACTACTCTCACTACCACAACTCTCACCACTACCACTACTCTCACCACCACTACTCTCACTACCACTACTCTCACTACCACTACTCTCACTACCACTACTCTCACTACCACTACTCTCACCACTACCACTACTCTCACCACCATTACTCTCACTACCACTACTCTCACTACCACTACTCTCACCACCACTACTCTCACTACTACTACTCTCACTACCACTACTCTCACCACCACTACTCTCACTACCACTACTCTCACTACCACTACTCTCACTACCACCACTCCCACCACTACCACTACTCTCACCACCATTACTCTCACTACCACTACTCTCACTACCACTACTCTCACTACCACCACTACTCTCACTAACACTACTCTCACTACCACTACTCTCACCACTACCACTACTCTCACTACCACCACTACTCTCACTACCACCACTACTCTCACTACCACTACTCTCACTACCACTACTCTCACTACTACCACTACTCTCACTACTACCACTACTCTCACTACTACCACTACTCTCACTACCACTACTCTCACTACCACTACTCTCACTACTACTACTCTCACTACCACTACTCTCACCACTACCACTACTCTCACTACCACCACTACTCTCACTACCACCACTACTCTCACTACCACTACTCTCACTACCACTACTCTCACTACTACCACTACTCCCACTACCACTACTCTCACTACTACCACTACTCTCACTACCACTACTCTCACTACCACTACTCTCACTACTACTACTCTCACTACCACTACTCTCACCACTACCACTACTCTGAACACTACTCTCACTACTACCACTACTCTCACTACCACTACTCTCACTACCACTACTCTCACTACCACCACTACTCTCACTACCACTACTCTCACTACCACTACTCTCACTACCACTACTCTCACTACCACTACTTTCACTACCACTACTCTCACTACTACCACTACTCTCACTAGCGCTACTCTCACTAGCGCTACTCTCACTAGCGCTACTCTCACTACCACTACTCTCATTACCACTACTCTCACTACCACTACTCTCACTAGCGCTACTCTCACTACTACCACTACTCTCACTACCACTACTCTCACTACTACCACTACTCTCACTACCACTACTCTCACTACTACCACTACTCTCACTACCACTACTCTCACCACTACCACTACTCTCACTACCACTACTCTCACTACCACTACTCTCACTAGCGCTACTCTCACTACTACCACTACTCTCACTACCACTACTCTCACTACTACCACTACTCTCACTACCACTACTCTCACTAGCGCTACTCTCACTACTACCACTACTCTCACTACCACTACTCTCACTACCACTACTCTCACCACTACCACTACTCTCACTACCACTACTCTCACTACTACTACTCTCACCACCACTACTCTCACTACCACTACTCTCACTACCACTACTCTCACTACCACTACTCTCACTACTACTACTCTCACCACCACTACTCTCACTACCACTACTCTCACTACCACTACTCTCACTACCACTACTCTCACCACTACCACTACTCTCACTACTACCACTACTCTCACTACCACTACTCTCACTACCACTACTCTCACTACTACCACTACTCTCACCACCACTACTCTCACTACCACTACTCTCACTACAACTACTCTCACCACTACCATTACTCTCACTACCACTACTCTCACTACTCTCACTACCACTACTCTCACTCTTCTCACTACCACTACTCTCACTACCACTACTCTCACCACCACTACTCTCACTACCACTACTCTCACCACTACCATTACTCTCACCACTACCATTACTCTCACTACCACTACTCTCACTACCACTACTCTCACTACCACTACTCTCACTACCACTACTCTCACCACTACCACTACTCTCACTACCATCACTACTCTCACTACCACCACTACTCGCACTACCACTACTCTCACTACTACCACTACTCTCATTACCACTACTCTCACTACCACTACTCTCACTACTACCACTACTCTCACTACCACTACTCTCACTACCACTACTCTCACTACCACTACTCTCACCACCACTACTCTCACTACCACTACTCTCACTACCACTACTCTCACTACCACTACTCTCACTACTACCACTACTCTCACTAGCGCTACTCTCACTAGCGCTACTCTCACTACCACTACTCTCACTACCACTACTCTCACTACCACTACTCTCACAACTACCACTACTCTCACTACTCTCACTACCACTACTTTCACAACTACCACTACTCTCACTACTCTCACTACTCTCACTACCACTACTCTCACAACTACCACTACTCACACTACCACTATTCTCACTACCACTACTCACACTACCACTACTCTCACTACCACTACTCTCACTACCACTACTCTCACAACTACCACTACTCACACTACCACTACTCTCACTACCACTACTCTCACCACTACCACTACTCTCACTACTACCACTACTCTCACTACCACTACTCTCACTACCACTACTACTCTCACTACTACTACTCTCACTACCACTACTCTCACTACCACTACTCTCACTACCACTACTCTCACTACCACTACTCTCACCACCACTACTCTCACTACCACTACTCTCACTACCACTACTCTCACTACCACTACTATCACTACCACTACTCTCACTACCACTACTCTCACTACCACTACTCTCACTACCACTACTCTCACTACCACTACTCTCACTACCACTACTCTCACTACCACTACTCTCACCACTACTCTCACTACCATTACTCTCACTACCACTACTCTCACCACTACTCTCACTACCACTACTCTCACTACCACTACTCTCACTACCACTACTCTCACTACCACCACTCTCACTACCACTATTCTCACTACCACTACTCTCACCACCACTACTCTCACTACTACTACTCTCACTACCAGCACTCTCACCACTACCACTACTCTCACTACCACTACTCTCACTACTACTACTCTCACTACCACTACTCTCACTACCACTACTCTCACCACTACCACTACTCTCACTACCACTACTCTCACTACCACTACTCTCACTACCACTACTCTCACTACCACTACTCTCACTACCACTACTCTCACTACCACTACTCTCACTACTACTACTCTCACTACCACTACTCTCACTACCACTACTCTCACTACCACTACTCTCACTACATCACTGATTCCAGGTCAGGGGTCACATTAGTCATTTGACATGTTAGATATGTCTATATTGACCCTGGATCATATTATATATGTGTTGATCCTGGATCATGCCCCATGAAATCAGGATGTGCCAACTCAGAGGTCATATTACATTTTTTAAATTTCAGTTCTTTAGTTGTAAAAATGTCTTGTTATTTGTGAAAAACACTATAGAGAGGGATGTAGGATTGAGACTTGAGTGAGGTTAGGTGGAGGTTTAGTCTGAAAACCTA
This sequence comes from Salvelinus alpinus, assembly GCF_045679555.1. Lineage (NCBI taxonomy): Eukaryota > Metazoa > Chordata > Actinopteri > Salmoniformes > Salmonidae > Salvelinus > Salvelinus alpinus. Next base: position 45,369,561 of record NC_092099.1, on the reverse strand, counting down.
CCTCTTCATGCGTATCTTTATTAATGCCACAACCCCACCCCCCCCATCTGCTAAATGATTAAAATGGAAAATGTGTAGCAGAGGTAAGTCAGACTCATGCTCTCATGATGAGGTAGCTCTGCCTGGTACTTCTAAATCAGTGTCACCTTCGGTCCAAGAAGGACTTTTCTCTTGGACTATTAGTTAAGATGTTGGTTTTCCACTCGTGATACCAAGGTTCAGAACCCACCTGTGACAGAGTCATGATTCAGAGGTGGGGTTCTTGACCTGTGCAGGGAAGACTTGTTTAGGGGTGATAGTTGTACTGAGGCTGAGGCCTAATGGAAGTTGTACTCACACAAATGACAATAGAGCTTTACTTAGGTTCACGTTGAATGTTGATGCTGTAATAGGGCCTTATTAGGGCCCTGGAGTAAAGCATGTGTGTGTCTCCAACACCTTTAATTGGTAGAATTCCTTAGAGTTTTAGACCTCATTGTTCCTGAGCCTTGCATACAGGTGATAACAGGACCCTCTGGTTCAGAAACTGAACCAAGTAAAACTAACATCATTAAAGAGTTGTCCACTTACCCAGTAGAGACAATATAGTCCCAGTGACATCATTCACAGAGCACAGATTGACTTTTGCTGATATAATATGCTCTCTAAGAATCATTCAGAGGTGAAATAAGTATTTTTTTGTCTGTCATTTAGCAGACGTTCTTATTCAGAATGATTTACAAGAACAATTAGGGTTAAGTGCCTTGCTCAAGGTCACATCAACAGATGTTTTACCTAGTCAACACAGGGATTTGAACCAGTGACCTTTCTCTTACTTGCCCAACATTTTAACCGCTAGGCTACCTGCCACCTATCCTCTATAAATAAAATCACAATGTATTAGATGTGTTTGTGTTTGACACCTTTAATTGGTAGAGTGATATATGTGTAATTATGACAGAGCCCTGCATGTTTTGAATAATTTGTGAATATGTAAATGTGTGACTTGTGTACTAACATTACAGTTTTCCGTACAGCATGTCATATGTTGTGTTGTGTATTTGTATGCTGACGTCTCTCAATGAATTTCCATGTAAATGGACAATACAGTATATGCTATTGTAGTGCTAACAGAACCCTCTGGAATATGACAGAACAACAACAAACAAATAATAAAATCAACGTTTATTGGTCACGTACACAGGTCAGCGGGTGTTATGGCAGTTGCTGCGAAATTCTGGTGTTTTCTAGCTCCAACAGCGCAGTAGAATGTCTCGGAAATACAACTACAACAAATAAACAAAACAAGAAATCAGTAAATAACAATCCACGTAGATATGTGAGTGAGAATATCAATAGGTGGTGTGAATAGACAGAATATGATTTGGAAAAGGGAATGGTACGTACAGTAGTAGGTACAGTGCGGTCCTAAATGATTGACACCCTTGATAAAGACGATAAATATTTACTGTATTAAATAAATAATTAAAAAAAGTTAAATTATATTATTTTATACTAATTCAATTGCTCAGAGAATTATTTAGTTTAACAAGTCATATTTTTTTCTCTGAAAAAGGTAAGGGTAAAAATGATTGACACCTTTTAAATATTCTTACAAATAAATTAGTCAAAAGGTTAGTATTTAGTCCCATATTCCTAGCACGCATTGACTTAATCACGTTTGTGACTATGTAACGGCAGCCTTCCCTCTCTTCACGAGAAGAGAGGGTGTAACAGGGATCGGACCAAGACGCAGCGTAGTTGGTGCTCAACATATTTCATAATGATAAACAGTGAACACTTAACAATTACAAAATAACAAAATGTGGCAAACCGATACAGTCCTAGCTGGTGCAGAGAAAACACAGAGACAGGAAACAACCACCCACAAACCCCAACACAAAATATATGTGTTGTGGTTTGTATATATGATTCCCAATCAGAGACAACACAAAACACCTGCCTCTGATTGGGAACCATATTAGGCCAAACACAGAAACAGACAAACTAGACACACAACATAGAATGCCCACCCAGCTCACGTCCTGACCAACACTAAAACAAGCAAAACACACAAGAACTATGGTCAGAACGTGACACTCTACAAACTTGTTGGATGCTTTTGAAGTTTGTTTTGGTGGTGTTTCAGATTGTTTTGTGTCCAATATAAATGAATGTTAAATCATGAATTGTTATTTTGGAGCCTCTCTTGTTGTAAATAAGAATATAATATGTTAATTAACACTTCGGATAATCCTGCATGAGATGTGAATAATGATGAGAGTGTTACTGGTGTATACTGGAGGCGAAGTCGGGTGCAGGAGAGCAGAGCAGAGTGTAGTTAACAGGCACACTTTTTATTCCGGTCCAAACGAAAGCACATACGTGCCCAAAACACGGAACATAAACAAAAGTCTGGCGCGTAACAATTCCCACATAACTTCAAAACAATTTCACACAAAGACATGGAGGGGAACAGAGGACTAAATACATTCAGTATAATTAGGGAATGAAAACCAGGTGTGTATGGAACAAGACAAAACAAATGGAATTTGAAAAATGGAGCGGCGATGGCTAGAAAGCCGGTAATGTCGATCGCTGAACGCCGCCCGAACAAGGAGAGGAGCCGACTTCTGTGGAAGACGTGACAGAGAGAGAAAATTAAAGACGCTCAAATATCATACCCCCCCAAAAATGCTAACCTCCCCTGTTATTGTAATGGTGAGAGGTTAGCATTTCTTTGGGCATCTGTTGTCGCGACTCCGACCGAGGCAGGCTCTCCTTCCTGTTCGGGTGGCGCTCGGCGGTCGTCGTCACCGGCCTATTAGCTGCCACTGATTCTTTTCTCCCCCTCCTTATGTGTTTATTGGTTACACCTGTTTTGTGTTTATTCTAATTAGTTGGGCTTTATTAGTCAGCCGGCCCGCCCGTTTCTTTGTGCGGGATTGTTATTTGTAAGCTTGGTGTTTGTTCGGACGTTACGTGTTTGTGTATGTTCGCGTTTATTACTGGACTGTTTTCGTTCCCCGTGTCTGGGGCAGTTTATGTTGAGCACCCAGTGTCGAGTGGGGTGGCCGAGGTTCTCCGTGTTTCATTAAATTAACATTGTTATTTAATCCTCTATTTTCCTGCGCCTGACTTCGCACTCCGACACCCAGTCCTTACATATGTAACTTTCTCACTCTTCATTATTTCTGGATTCATTTGTCGAGTCACAAGCTTGAAGTAGTCATTGCATGGGACCAAATACTTTAATATAAGTGAATTTTCCCCAATACTTCTGTTTCCCTAAAATGGGTTGACTATGTACAACAAGTGATGTCATTTCTAAATGGTTCAACTCATGTGGATATGGGTGAAAATACCCTCAAATTAAAGCTGCCAACCTCATAGTCATTGTCAGATTTCAAATCCAAACTTTTGAAGTATAGAGCCAAAATAAGAAAACATGTGTCACGACTCCCAACGAAGGTGGCTCCCCTGCCTTTTCGGGCGGCGCTCGGCGGTCGTCGTCGCGGGTCTACTAGCCGCCACCGATCCCTTTTTCCTTTTCGTTTCGTTTTGTCTTATTGGTTGCACCTGTTCCCTGTTTCGTTTCTTGATTTATGTCTATTTAAGCCTGTTAGGTCCGCCTAGGTTTGTGCGGGATTGTTACTCTGTTGGTTGTGGATGTGTTCTCGTGTTTGTTTTCTCCGGACTGTTTGGTACTGTGTATAGGCTGGTCTGTTTTATGCGCCCTGTATTTTGGAGTGACCGTTTTGTGCCGGAGAATAAATTACGATTTACTAAACCCTTTGCTGTCGAGCCCTGGAGTGGGCCAACGCAGTGTGGAATGGCCCAGACTCGGTGAGGGATCATTACCCCGAGTTCACCTGCCGGTTCCGGGCCGTGTTCGACCACCCACCGGAGGGCGGGTGAACGGCTGTTTCACCTGCGACAGGAGACGAGGAGCGCACAGGACTTTGCGCTCGAGTTCCGGACCTTGGCCGTAGGGGTGGGGTGGACAACAGGGCCCACTATCGCTATAGCCTCCGGGAGGACGTCCGCAAGGAGCTAGCTTGTCGGGACACCACCCTCTGCCTCGATGAACTTATCGACATGTCCATCCGACTGGACAATCTGCTGGCTGCCCGCGGGCGTCCAGAACGGGCCCTGTTGGTTCCAACTCCAGGCCCTCCCGCGCCTATCCCCATGGAGTTAGGGGGGGCCGCATCGAGGGGGACCGGAGGAGGAGGCTCTTCCTGCACCAGGTGTGGTCGGAGAGGACACACTGCCGATTGGTGCTGGAGGAGCTCGTCTGGGAGTCGGGATGGCAGGCAGAGCACTCCTCGTTCACCCCAGGTGAGTCAGCACCAGACTTACCCAGAGCTCCCTTTTGGTCATATGTTCTTACTAATGTATTTTTCTGAGTTTTCTCCCTCTCTACAGCATAAGGCGCTAGTCGATTCAGGCGCAGCTGGGAACTTTATGGATCGTGGGCTCGCGTTAAGGTTAGGGATTCCCCTGGTGTCGTTAGACCAACCTTTCCCGTGCACTCCTTAGATAGCCGACCATTAGGGTCAGGGCTGGTCGGGGAGGCCACGGTGCCACTGGACATGGTAACGCAAGGGGATCATAAGGAGCGGATCAGTCTCTTCCTTATTGATTTACCTGTGTTTCCGATTGGCTAATCACAATCCTGAGATTTCATGGGGGCTCTCAGCGGGCGGTCAGAGGAGTGTTCAGGCAGGTGCATAGGAGTTTCCATCGGTGCGACGACGGTGGAGAGTCCAGACCAGGTTTCCACTGTGCGCATTCCCTCTGAATATGCCGACTTGGCTATCGCCTTCTGTAAAAAGAGGGCGACCCAATTACCAACTCATCGACGAGGGGATTGCGAAATAAACCTCCTGGAAAACACTGCACTTCCCAGGAGTCACGTGTACCCGTTGTCCCAGGAGGAGACAGTGGCGATGGAGACATATGTCACTGAATCTCTGGGATTGGGACAGGGGTACATTCGGCCATCCACGTCACCCGTCTCCTCAAGCTTCATTTTTGTGAAGAAAAAGGAGGGAGGTCTGCGTCCGTGCATTGATTATAGAGGTCTAAATTCCATCACAGTGGGGCTTAGTTACCCACTACCTTTCATCCCCACGGCGGTGGAATCATTTCACAGGGAGCGTTTCTTCACAAAACTGGACCTTAGGAGTGCGTATAATTTGGTGCGTATACGGGAGGGAGATGAGTGGAAGACCGCGTTTAGTACCACATCTGGCCATTATGAGTACCTCGTCATGCATTATGGGTTGAAGAATGCTCCAGCCGTTTTCCAATCTTTTGTAGACGAGATTCTCAGAGACCTGCACGGGTATGGGGTGGTAGTGTATATCGATGATATACTGATCTATTCTGCCATCCGCGCCGCGCACGTGTCTCTGGTGCGTAGGGTACTTGGGCGACTGCTGGAGCATGACCTGTACGTCAATGCTGAGAAATGTGTGTTCTCCAAACAAGCCGTTTCCTTCCTGGGTTATCGCATTTCCACCTCTGGGGTGGTGATGGAGTGTGACCGCGTTACAGCCGTGCTTAATTGGCCGACTCCGACCACGGTAAAGGAGGTGCAGCGGTTTTGAGGGTTTGCCAATTACTACCGGAGGTTTATCCGGGGTTTTGGTCAGGTGGCTGCTCCCATTACCTCACTGCTGAAGGGGGGGCGGCGCGCTTGCGCTGGTCAGCAGAGGCGGGCAGAGCTTACAGTCGTCTGAAGGAGCTGTTCACCGACGCTCCCGTGCTGGCTCATCCGGACCGCTCTTTGGCGTTTATAGTGGAGGTGGACGCGGAGATCGAGCGTGCGTTACGGTTGGAACCTGCACCCCCTCAGTGTCCAGCAGGTGTTCAGTACGCGCCGCTTGGTGTCCGTGATCGGTTGATTCGATGGGCCCATACACTACCCTCTTCGGGTCATCCTGGGATCAAGAGGACAGTGCGGAGTCTTAGGGGGAGGTACTGGTGACCCAATTTGGTTAAGGGCGTGAGGTTTTATGTCTCCTCCTGTTCGGTGTGTGCTCAGAGCAAGGCTCCTCGACACCTGCCTAGAGGGAAGGCCCTATAGACTGCGGAGGCCCTGTTTACCCATGTATTCCGGCACTACGGGGTGCCTGAGGACATCGTTTCTGATCGGGGTCCCCAGTTCACGTCCAGAGTTTGGAGGGCGTTCATGGAACGGCTGGGGGTCTCGGTCAGCCTGACCTCTTGGGTTTCCAACCCGAGAGTAATGGGCAGGTGGAGAGGGTGAACCAGGATGTGGTTGGGTTTCTGCGGTCGTATTGCTGGGACCGGCCTGGTGAATGGGCGAGGTACGTCCCATGGGCGGAGGTGGCTCAGAACTCCCTCCGCCACTCCTCTACTAACATGTCACCGTTCCAGTGCGTGTTGGCCTACCAGCCAGTCCTGGCTCCATGGCATCAGACAAAATATTCTTTGATGCTCTCATCGCGATGGCCATCTGTCTGGATAACCTTCTTCGGGAGCGCCAGTTTTCACCTCACCACTTTCCTCCCTCCTTTGGCTGTCCTGAGGCAGAGCCCTGAACCCACGGAGGCATGAGGCACACACCTCTCTGCGGCAGATTGGTTCGCTAGAGACAGCTGGGTCTCTGTACCTATTGCGGGCAGGAGGGCCACCAACATCAGTGATGTCCGGTGCATCCCAACCCGGGATCCACTAGAGCAGAAGGGCGAGCCTGTCACCTTCAGTCTCCCATGGTGGGCCTGAGTTTTCCATTATCATCGTTTTCCGCCAAACCCTTTCTGGTTCCCATTTCACTGACTGGCTGTCCCACAGGTGTTGTCTTTACAGCTCTAGTGGACACTGGTGCTGCGGGGAACTTCATTATGAAGAACTTATGAATAATTTCATTATGAAGATGACCATGCTGGTCATCTATGACTGTTTGAACATCTTGGCCATGTACTGTTATAATCTTCACCTGGCACAGCTAGAGGAGGACTGGCAACCCCTCAGAGCCTGGTTCCTCTCTAGGTTTCTTCCTAGGTTCCTGCTTTTCTAAGGAGTTTTTCCTAGCCACCGTGCTTCTACATCTGCGTTGCTTGTTGTTTGGGGTATTAGGCTGGGTTTCTGTATAGCACTTTGTGACATCGGATTATGTAAAAAGGGCTTTATAAATAAATGTGATTGATTGATCGACCAGTCCGTCGTCTCCTCCCTGAACTTAACTTCATACCCGATCTCCTCTCCTTTTAGTTTCCAAGCCATGGATACTCCACCATTGGGATCCGGCACAGTTTCACACATCACAGCACCACTCACCCTCACTGTGGGACGCATGCACCAAGAAAGCCTTCCGTTCCTCATCACCACACCCGTACACAAAGTGATCCTTGGACTCCCGTGGCTCAAACTTCATAACCCCAACATCTCCTGGTTGTAGATGAGAATCACCGCCTGTGGGCCAGGATGCCGGAGGACCTGCTTTTTCGCATCCTGTGGTTCCTCGTCGTTGGAGGGTCCTATGAGTGTCCTCCAGCCCATCAATCTGTCCTCCCTTATTGTTGGCCCAGTGTTTTGGGACGTAGATGCGGACATCCACTAGGCTCTGTAGATGGAACCCGATCCTGCTACCTGTCCTCCAGAGTGCATCTACGTCCCCATGGAGGTAAGAGATTGGCTGTTGACCTGGGCAAACACATCCCGCTCGCTGCTGGTCAGCCAGGTATCACACACACCATCCAAACCGCTGATAAATACTGGTGGCCCACCTTGGCGCAGGACGTCGCCCACTATGTCATCTCATGTTCCATATGTACCAAATCCAAATCTCCCCGGCAAGCTCCAGCAGGGAAACTATTTCCCATTCACATGCCTCATCAGCCTTGGTCACGTCTGTCCATAAACTTTGTGAAGGATCTCCCCCTTTCTGATGGTTTTACCACTATTCTGGTTGTTGTGGACAGATTCTCTAAATCCTGCCATTTTATCCCTCTCTCTGGTCTGCCTACCGCTCTCCAGGTCGCTGAGGCACTATTCCAGCAAGTCATCCGGCTCTATGGCCTTCCGGATGAGATCGGTCCGACCGTGGTCCCCAATTCTCGTGGCGGGTTTGGAAAGCCTTTATGGAGAAGCAGTGGGCCATGGTCAGCCTCACATCCAGGTACCGGCCTCCGTATAACGGGCAGGTGGAGAGGACCAACCAAGAGCTGGGGAGGTTCTTAAGGAGTCAATGCATGAGGAGTGGGCCCAGTTCCTTCCCTTGGTGAAATATGCCCAGAACTCACTTCGTCACTCTTCCACCGGGCTTACTCCTTTCCAGTGCGTCTCCAAGCCAGACCGTGGCCTGCAGTGGACGACTGGTTCCGGCAGGCAGAGGAGATGTGGAACAGCACACACGTGAGGCTCCAGGGTGCCGTCCGCCTTCAGAAGGATCAGTCAGATCTCCACCGCAGTGAGGCTCCCGTTTACCATCCTGGTGATCGCGTCTGGCTCTCCACCAGGAACCTCATGCCCTGCCGGAAGCTGAGGCACTGGTTTGTGGGGCACTTCAATGTCCTCCGGAGTGTCAACAAGGTAACCTATCATTTAGAACTCCCCACCAACTATCAGATCTCACCATCCTTTCATGTTTTCCTCCTCTGGCCGGTGGTTCCTGGTCCCCTGACTGATGTCGTCCCCTGCGACACCCCTCCACCTCCTCTGGACATCGAGTGGACCCGCGCCTGTTAGGTCCCTCCTGGAATCCTGATGTTGCTCCAGCACCTGGTGGACTGGGAGGTGTACGGTCCTGAGGAGCGCTCCTGGGTCCTGGTGGCAGACATCCTGGACGCCAACATCATCCGGTATTTCCACCCCAAACATAGATATATAATTCCCCTAGATAACCCTAGATAATCACACGCCGACCTAACCAACATAGTGAATAAACAGCTCTCTATGGTCAGGACGTGACAGTACCCCCCCCCAAAGGTGCAGACTCCGACCGCAAAACCTGACTCAATAGGGGAGGGTCCGGGTGGGCATCTACCGTCGGTGGAGGCTCTGGTGCGGGGCGAAGTACCCACTATGCTCGTGGATACGTCATCGGAGGAACCGGACCGTGGATCGTTGCCGGAGGCTCCAGACTGTGGATCGTCGCTGGAGGAACCGGACCGTAGATTGTTGCCGGGGACTCCAGACCGTGGAGCTTGGCCAGAGGAACCGAACCGTAGATCGTCGCCGGAGGAACCGGACCGTAGATCGTCAACGGGGACTCTAGACCGTGGATCTTCGCCGGAGGAACTGGAACGTGGATCGTCACCGGAGGCACCGGACCGTGGATCATCGCAGGAGGAACCGGACCGTAGATCGTCGCCCAGTACTCCAGAACTTGGATCTTCGCGGGAGGAACCGGACCGTGGATCGTCGCCGGGGACTCCAGACCGTGGATCTTCGCCAGGGAAACCGGAACGTGGATCGTCGCCGGGGGCAAAGGACTGGATCATCGCCGGAGGATCAGGACCGTAGATCGTCACCGGGGACTCCAGACCGTGGATCTTCGCCGGATGAACCGGACCGTGGTTCGTCGCCTGAGGAACCGGACCGTAGATTGTCGCCGGGGACTCCACACCATGGATCTTCGCCAGAGGAACCGGACCGTGGATCGTCGCTGGAGGCACCGGACCGTGGATCGTCGCCGGAGGAACCGGACCGTAGATCGTCGCCGGGGACTCCACACCATGGATCTTCGCCAGAGGAACCGGACCGTGGATCGTCGCTGGAGGCACCGGACCGTGGATCGTCGCCGGAGGAACCGGACCGTGGATCCTCGCTGGAGGCACCGGACCGTGGATCGTCGCCGCAAGAACCGGACCGTAGATCGTCGCCGGAGGAACCGGACCGTGGATCGTCGCTGGAGGCACCGGACCGTGGATCGTCGCCGGGGTCTCCAGACCGTGGTTCGTCGCTGGGGACTCCAGACCGTAGATCGTCGCCGGAGGCTCCGGACTAGGAACCCTCACAGGAGGCTCCGGACTGAGAACCCCCCATGGAGGCTCTGGACGACAGACCGTCGCTGGAGGCTCTGGACCGCAGACCGTCGCTGGAGACTCTGGACCGCAGACCGTCTCAGGAGGTTCCGGACCGCGGACCTTCGGCAGGAGGCTACGGACCGCAGACCTTCGCTGGAGGTTCCGGACCGCCGCCCGTCGTTGGAGGTTCCAGACCGCCGATCATCTCAGGAGGTTCCGGACAGTGGACCGTCGTAGGAGGTTACGGACCGCCACCCGTCGCTGGAGGTTCCAGACCGCCGATCGTCTCAGGAGGTTCCGGACTGCGGACCGTCTCAGGAGGTTCCGGACAGTGGACCGTCTCAGGAGGTTCCGGACCGTGGACCGTCGTAGGAGGTTCCGGACCGTGGACCGTCGTAGGAGGTTCCGGACCGTGGAACGTCGTAGGAGGTTCCGGACTGTGGACTGTCATAGGAGGTTCCGGACTGTGAAATGTCGCTGGAAGCTCTGGACTGGGAACTGTCGCCGGAAGCTCTGGACTGGTAACTGTCTCTAGAAGCTCTGGACTGGGAACTGTCTCTGGAAGCTCTGGACTGGGAACTGTCTCTGGAAGCTCTGGACTGGGAACTGTCGCCGGAAGCTCTGGACTGGGAACTGTCGCTGGAAGCTCTGGACTGGGAACTGTCGTCGGAAGCTCTGGACTAGGAACTGTTGCCGGAAGCTCTGGACTGGGAACTGTCGCCGGAAGCTCTGGACTGGGAACTGTCGCCGGAAGCTCTGGACTGTGGAGGCGCACTGGAGGCCTGATGCGTGGGACTGGTACAGGTGGCACCTATCTGATGACACGCACCTCAGGGCGAGTGCAGGGAGGAGGCACAGGATGGACTGGACTGTGGAGGCGCACTGGAGGCCTGATGCATGGGACCTGTACAGGTGGCACGTAGCTGATGACACGCACCTCAGGGCGAGTGCGGGGAGGAGGCACAGGACTACCTTGACTGTGGAGGCGCACTGGAGGCCTGGTGCGTGGGACCGGTACGGGTGGCACCGGGCTGATGACACGCACCTCAGAGCGAGTGTGGGGAGGAGGAACAGGACATACTGGACTGTGGAGGCGCACTGGAGACACAGTACGTATGGCCGGCGCAGGATATCCTGGGCCGTGGAAGCGCACCGGAGGTCTGGAGCGTAGAGCTGGCATAACGCGTCCTGGCTGGATGCTCACTTTAGCCCGGCAAGGGCGGGGTGCTGGCACAGGACGCACTGGGCTGTGAAGGTGCACTGTCGACACAGTGCGTAGAGCTGGGGCAGGGTTTCCTGGACCGAGGAGGCGTACTGGAGACCAGGAGCGCTGAGCCGGCACAACCCGTCCTGTCTGGATGCTCACTTTCGCACGGCAAGTGCGAGGAGCTGGCACAGAGCGCACCGGGCTGTGGATGCGCACTGGAGACACATTGCGTATCTCTGCAAAGCATGGTGCCTGACTGGTCCCACGCTCCTAACGGCGACTCTCTTGCTCCAGACACCAAACCATCCACTCTGCCTCATCACTCCCATCAACTATCTCACAATACTCCTCGCTCAGTCTATCCCAATATCCCTCTTCGCTCTCAGACTCGCCCCTCGGCTTCGCCGACCAACTCGGCTGCCTCTCGGGCTTCCGTCGTGGTCGTGAACTTCGGAGTCGCCGTTGATCCTCCTGCGTCTGCTTCCATGGAAGGCTTTCGTCTCCTGCCATTATCTCCTCCCAAGTCCAGGATGTCTTCTCCTCCTGGCCACGCTGCTTGGTCCATTTGTGGTGGGATCTTCTGTCACGATCGTTATAAGGAGTGGACCAAGATGCAGCGTGGTATGTTTCCATCCTTTATTTTGGAAGACAAACTTAAAGCACAAAAACAATAAAGCCAATAAACGAAACGTGAAGCTACATGCAGTGCAGAAAGCAACTACACACAAACATAGTCAAGATCCCACAAATACAATGGGGAAATGGCTACCTAAATATGATCCCCAATCAGAGACAACGATAAACAGCTGCCTCTTATTGGGAACCATATCAGGCCAACATAGATATATAATTCCCCTAGATAACCCACCCTTAATCACACGACCTAACCAACATAGAGAATAAACAGCTCTCTATGGTCACGGCGTGACAAGTGCATACCCCATACTGCTCTACAAAGGCAAAACGCAGTAACTATGTATATTATTTTAATGCAAATTCTGACTTCAAGGTATTTTTCTGTCTAGACAGAGAGCAATTTCTGATACCCCATGATATTTTCTGATCAACTGGCTTGCTCTTGTGTAAGTAAACTAAATACCACATTAATCAGATAACATACCTGGCTATTACAACAGATCAAATTCGTAGATACTGCATTTTGCCTTTGTAGGGCAACATAAACTTATGCCATTTCATCAACTTCCCTACTGTCAACTTTAGTTATCTGAAGTTCTATCTAAGTTAACTTTAAATAGTTATCATATTTCCCATGTAAAATAGCCTTTGAGTGACCAAAATATCTCCCATAATATATTTTCCCCCATTAAAATGCTCAGTTGAGAAAATGTACCTTTTCTTTCATCTCTGACTATCAGTAAGGCTGAAGGACAGGCAAGGAGTCCACAGCAACATCCTATCCTGTCATACATTACATCATGTTTTCATGCATGATATGTTAATCTAACCGTTTGTTCATTTGCCAGCTCACGTGTGTGTGTGTGTGTGTGTGTGTGTGTGTGTGTGTGTGTGTGTGTGTGTGTGTGTGTGTGTGTGTGTGTGTGTGTGTGTGTGTGTGTGTGTGTGTGTGTGTGTGTGTGTGTGTGTGTGTGTGTGTGTGTGTGTGTGTGTGTGTGTGTGTGTGTGTGTGTGTGTGTGTGTGTGTAGAGAGATCCTGGGGAGGGGAGTTTCTGTCAGTAACTCAGGGATAAATAGAGAGGCAGAGCTCAGAGTTTGTCAGAAGGCAGACCTGACAGGGTCACACACAGGACCAAGCAGGAGAAGGACCTCAGCATTTTTACCTTTTGTTACAAATGGAGAAACATGAAGATGTTATATACTGTTTTCAAGATGGAAATTCTTCTTGCAGAAAGGGTTTGCTATCGACATCTATCTACATAACACTGTACATCTTCTTCTCATTGATTTCAGCAGTTACAGTATTTTTGAACATACTGGTGATTATCTCCATCTCTCACTTCAAGCAGCTCCACACTCCAACCAACCTGCTCATCCTCTCTCTGGCTGTGTCAGATCTCCTGGTGGGAATGATTGTGATACCAGTAGTGACAGTAGCAACAATGGAACCATGCTGGGGTTTTGGGGAATATTTCTGTGTGTTTCATTTCTACATCTCTTTTTTATGTACTTCTTTATCTCTGGGCAGTTTGGTCTTGATATCTATTGACCGCCATGTTGCTGTGTGTGATCCCTTATTGTACCACTCTAGAATAACAATAACAAGAATCATGTGTTTTATATCCATTACCTGGTGTTGTTGTATCATATACGATGCTGTTATTGTAAAAAACTTTGTAAATGTACAGATACCCAGTAGGTGTTTGACAGAATGTTTAACTGTAGCAATAACATCAAGTAATATCATTGACCTTGTAATTACAATGGTTGTCCCGTGCTCTATTATTATAACACTTTATATGAAAATCTTTGTGGTGGCCAGATCACAGGCCAGAAAGGTATTTTCAAAAGAGGCTGCCAGTATGTCCGGTGTTAAAACTGTACAGGCAAATAAGTCTGAGAGAAAAGCAGCAAAAACTCTAGCTATTGTTGTTTTCACCTATCTCATTTGTTGGATTCCATCTCTATTTCCTTTCCTTTTTGTATCTTTTTTAAGTGAAAATGTTTTATCATTTATCATCAGTTTTCTGCCACTTGTTAATTCCCTAATTAACCCAATCATTTATGCTTTCTTTTATCCATGGTTCAAAGTGACAGCTAAACATATTTTAACTCTGAAGTTAAGGCGTTCATAGTTCCTATGTTTTATTCCTACATTTGACTAACATAGGTTTGACATAGTTACGTAATACAATTGTTGTAATTCCTTCTTTCATGTAGCAGTACAGTGACGTGACTTACCTCAGTGTTGTCATCATAGGAACATATGGTGTTGATACCGAATGTTTTGGCTGGATTGGATTGGAATGACTAGGATAAGGCATAAGAAGGTATAAGCTTGTTTTATAAATGACATTGTAGTCATTTAGGGTTGTATATTCCAAATACCTACGCCTGTGTTTGTCTCCTAAAAGTACATTCCGAGGAGGTTGTGAGTCATTCTATATGTTGTTTAACATCACCGTCTAGTGGCTGAATTGGGACACAATGCCTTTAACAAGTGTACTGAAGTTGAATTGTTCAACATTGCGCAATATCAGATCATGTCTAAGTCTATCTCAATGGTGTATTGTGTAAGTAGTTGAGGGTAAAATGCGAGAATATGCAATTATGTGTAAGACTTTATAATGTTCAGTAATAAACTATTTGTAAGGAATTTACAGTTTTCTCACCATTTAATAATAATTACTCCCACATGTATTAAATGTTAGTCAGCTAGGTATTCTCACATGTATAAATAGCTACTATATGCATGTATGAACAGTACCACTACTCTCACTACATCACTGCTGCCAGGTCAGGGGTCACGCCAGAGCAGCTCTCTCAGATACTGTTTACTCTGAATGAATATAGAGATTGGCAACACTTTATAATAACACTTTGTAATGAAGAACGTATAATAGATTAGTAAATAGTTTATTCATCATTTATGTATCATTACTCCCACATTTGTTTTAGTAAGCTACTTTTTCACACATTTTTAAACAACGTTTATATTATGTAATAATGATTCAGAAGATCATTCATAAGATGTTTAATGAATATCCTTATAAACCATTTACTGATCATTAGTAAAGTAGTTTTGCAGTCCCTAATCTAAAGTGAGGACTATTCATACTTTCTTAATACTTTATAAATGTTTTGAACAGTGACCAGTGTAATTTATCACAAAAAGATGGACATGCTATTGGTAGATATTCCAGCAGGACCTGATGCTCCTTAAGTTCTCAAAATGACCTAGAACATATCAATGGTTAAACAATAAGCACACAACACAGAGGATGTTAAAGGAAATATATTGAACATTTTATTCCAAAACAGTCACACTGTTGTAGTAGTGTACTGAAGGAAGTACATTTTTTTGTCTGAAAATGATAACATTCGTGTTTGTGTGCAGTGACTACCAAAACTAAAGTGTGGATTGCAGTCACTCATTAGGAATCAGATCAAATCAAACTGTATTGGTCACATACACGTGCTCAGCAGATGTTATTGTGGGTGTAGTGAAATGCTTGTGCATCTGACAGTGCAGCAATATCTAACAATTACACAACAAATACCTTAAACACACAAATCTAAGTAAAGGACTGGAATTAAGAATATATGAATATATGGATGAGCAATGTCAGAGTGACATAGACTAAGAGCAGTTCATAGACTGCTTACAGGGTAAGAGAACCAATATATAAATACATAATTTAACTGAATATTACATTTAAAGGGTTATTACCTTTAATACACTACTAAATCAAATCAAAATCACATTTTATTGGTCACATACACATTTTTAGCAGATGTTATTGCAGGTGTAGTGAAATTATTTTCTTCCTAGCTCCAACAGTGCAGTAGTATCTTAACAATTCACAACAATACACACACATCTAAAAGTAAAATAATGGAATAATGGAACTTTAAATACAGTAGAATACAGTATATACATATAAGAGGAGGAAAGCAGTTTGTAAACATTATTAAAGTGACTAGTGTTCCATTATTTAAGTGACCAGTGATTCCATGTCTATGTACATAGGGCAGCATCCTTTAAGGTGCAGTGTTGAGTAACCGGGTGGTAGTCGGATTGTGATGGGTATTTAACAGTCTGATGGATTTGAGATAGAAGCTGTTTTTCAGTCTCTTGGTCACAGCTTTGATGCACCTGTACTGACCTCGCCTTCTGGATGATAGCGGGGTGAACAGGCCGTGGCTCGGATGGTTGATGTCCTTAATGATCTTTTTGGCCTCCCTGTGACATCGGGTGGTGTAGGTGTCCTGGAGGGCAGGCAGGGTGCCCCCGGTGGTGAGTTGGGCAGTCCGCACCACCCTCTGGAGAGCACTTAGTATTCAAACCCTTTACTCTGTACCTTGTTGAAGGAGCTTTACCAGCGATTACAGGGTATGACGATACAAGCTTGGCACACCTGTATTTGGGGAGTTTTTCCCATTCTTCTCTGCAGATCCTCTCACGTTCTGTCAGGTTGGATGGGGAGCGTCGCTGCACAGCTATTTTCAGGTCTCTCCACAGATGTTCGATCAGGTTCTAGTCCGGGCTCTAGCTGGGCCACTCAAGCACATTCAGAGACCTGTCCCGATGCCACTTCTGCATTGTCTTGGCTGTGTGCTTAGGGTCGTTGTTCTCTTGGAACCTTCGACCCCGTCTGAGATCCTGAGCCCTCTGGAGCAGGTTTTCATCAAGGATCTCTCTGTACTTTGCTCCGTTCATCTTTCCCTTTATAACTTCTTTGTGATATGGGGCAGCATTTTCACTTTTGGATGAATTGCGTGCCCATAGTGAACTGCCTCCTACTCTGTCCCAGATGCTAATATATGCATATCATTATTACTATTGAATATCAAACACTCTAAAGTTTCTACAACTGTTTGAATGATGTCTGTGAGTATAACAGAACTCATATGGCAGGCAAAAACCTGAGAAAAAATCCAAACAGGAAGTGAGAATTCTGAGGCTGGTCGATTTTCAACTCCTCTCCTATTCAATTCCCTGTAAGATATGGATCTGTTTGCACTTCCTACGCCTTCCACTAGATGTTAACAGTCTGTAGAACATGGAATGAAGCCTCTACTGTGATGTTGAGCTGGATGGGAGGTGTTTCAGTCATTGGTCTGGCGGAATGCCAGGTCCTGGTCATGCGCATTCCAAACGATATCGTCTTGCTTTCCATAACTTCTAGAGACACAAAGGAATTCTCCGGTTGGAACATTATTGGATAGTTATGATAACAACATCCTGAAGATTGATTCTCTACTTAGTTTGACCAATTTATTCGACCTGTTATATAAGTTTTTGAAGTTTTCGTCCGATTTCGCCTGCATCTGCGCGAGCGTTTGGACATGTGCACTAAACATGCTAGCAAAAGTAGCTTCTTAGACATAAGAAATTGACATTATTGAACAAAACAACGATTTATTGTGGAGCTAGGATTCCTGGGAGTGCATTCTGATGAAGATCATCAAAGGTAAGGGAATATTTATGATGTAATTTCGTATTTCTGTTGACTCCAACATTGCTGAGAAATGTTGTTATATCTGAGCGCCGTCTCAGATTTTTGCATGGTGTGCTTTCTCCAGCCTTGTGTGAGAATCTGCCAGGCTGAGATCTTATCAGATCTGCCCTGGCACCACAGGGTCATAAATTACTCTGGGCGTGAGCAAGCTCCTAGAACCGTCTGGGGTGACTCTGGGATGACTCTAGAAGCTCGCCTATGGCAGCTCAATAAAACACCTTAATAAAGGCCACTATGGAAAACGCTGTGGTAGTTTGTGCAAAAGCAAAAGACTATGTTTACCATTACAGCAAGAGTGAAGGAAAAGCAGCCAACAAGCTCTCAGCATATGTGGTAATTAAGAGAACTTTGGCAGTATGCCGGTTGGACGTACTGCCAAATTCTCTCAAACAACGTTGGAGGCAGCTTATGGTAGAGAAATTAACATTACATTCTCTGTCCACAGCTCTGGTGTACATGAAAGTTTTGCTTCCGACCCTCTCCTCGCCCCTACCTGGGCCCGAACCATGGACCCTCTGCACACATCGACAACAGCCACCCTCAACACCGTTACCCATCGCTCCACAAAAGCCGCGGCCGTTGCAGATCAAGGGGAACAACTACTTCAAGGTCTCAGAGCGAGTGACATCACCGATTGAAACGCTGTTAGCGCGCACCCCGCTAACAAACTAGCCATTTCACACCAGTTACATACATTCTTGTGTTCAGTATGCCAGCATGCCAGCATGCCAATTCGCATGCTCCCTTAATAAAAATTTGGGACATCTGTGGTATTGTGTTGTGTGACAAAACTGCATATTTTAGAGTGGCCAGATGGAAGCCACACCACAGTAAAAGGCAGATAACAGCCTTGGAGTTTGCCAGAAGGCACCTAAAGGACACTCAGACCATGAGAAACAAGAGACTCTGGTCTGATGAAACCAAGATTGAACTCTTTGGCCTGAAAGCCAAGCATCACGTCTGGCAGAAACATGGCACCATCCCTACGGTGAAGCATGATGGTGGCAGCATCATGCTCTGGGGATGTTTTCAATGGCAGGGACTGAGAGACTAGACAGGATTAAATGTCTTCTTATTGTTGAGAAATTACACAGGTCACTGAAAACATTGATTCATTATTTCAAAAGTATAAATAGCTCTCGCTTTAGATTAGGGGCTGCAAAAATATTTGATTAGTAAATGGTTTACATTGATACAAATGTAAATGCCTTACAACTGGTTAATTAATGAACATTATTATCAAGTGTTACAGAATTAGGTCATAAATATTAATGCCCCAGAAGCGACATTCACACAATCAAGGGATTCTGTGCAAGGTATGTTTATTGTTACAATACAGTAGTTAGACTTGTATTATAGATGGTCCTTGTGCCCAGGGTCTGGGGGCTACCGTTGAAGCTGTTGAGGAGGGCTAACTTGATAAACTGGTTAATCATGAATTATTCCTAAAGAGTTGTCATTCTTTTGTGAAATGTTCTTCTGTACGTGTACGTTTGAGATGATTGATTCAACTAAATGAAATGGAAATTACATTTATGTCATGATCTGATCTGTTTCACCTGTCCTTGTGATTGTCTCCACCCCCTCCAGGTGTCGCTGATTTTCCCCAGTGTATTTATCCCTGTGTTTCCTGTCTCTCTGTGTCAGTTTGTCTTGTATGTTTCCAAGTCAACCAGCGTTTTTCCCATTCTCCTGCTTTTTGCATTTCTCCTTTTTTCTAGTCCTACCGGTTTTGACCCTTGCCTGTTATGGACTTTGTACCCGCCTGCCTGACCATTCTGCCTGCTTTGACCACGAGCCTGTCTGCCACTCTGTACCTCCTGGACACTGATCTGGTTTTGACCTTTTGTCTGTCCACGACTATTCTCTGGCCTACTCCTTTTGGATTAATAAACTCCAACCATCTGCCTCCTGTGTCTGCATCTGGGTCTCACCTTGTGTCATGATAATTTAGTATTTTTTTGTTTAAATGATAGAAAACAACACACCAGAATAGGAAAACCATATTAAGAGGTGATTTGGGGAGAACAGGGTGTGGTTGTTCTGAAGTCTGATAAAAAGTATTTGTACCCATGTTTAAACAGAGACAAAGTCTCACCCAACTTGAAGAAGTATGGTTCATAATTTAGTTCATATATGGAATGTTCATATGGAATGTCACTATTCATTTTGACTGCATGTGCTATAGTGCATACCCCCATACTGCCCTACAAAGGCAAAACGCAGTAACTACGTAATTTATTTTACAGTAAAATCTGACATCAAGGTATTTCTCTGTCTAGACAGCACTTTCTGAAACAGCATGATATATTCCCGATCAACTGGCTTGCTCTTGTGTCAGGAAACTAATACCACATTAATCAGATAATATACTTGGCCATTACAACAGATCAAATTCGTAGATACCGCATTTTGCCTTTGTAGGTCAGCATAAACTTATGCCATTTCATCAACTTCCCTACTGTCAACTTTCCTACACACTGACTAGCTGACATGTGGCCTGCTGTCATGACTCCTGAGGTTGTGGAATATGTTCCACACTGAGCACTGACATCACCCAAACCAGTCAGTCTAAAAAGCTATCATATTTCCCATTTAAGAAAGTATTTGAGTGACTAAAACTTCACCCATACTATATTTTTCCCCATCTATTATTATTTTTATTTTTTTATTTAATTAACCTTTATTTAACTAGGCAAGTCAGTTAAAGAACAAATTATTATGGACAATGACGGCCTACCCGGGGAACCCAACAAATGAAATAGGTGAAAACAATCTCATCTCTGACTATCAGAAAGGCTGAAGGACAGGCAGGTGGGCACAGCAACATCCAATCCTGTCATACATTACATCATGCTTTCACAAATGATTTGTTTATCTAACCGTTTGTTCATTTCTGTGCTCACGTGTGTGTGTGTGTGTGTGTGTGTGTGTGTGTGTGTGTGTGTGTATGTGTGTGTGTGTGTGTGTGTGTGTGTGTGTGTGTGTGTGTGTGTGTGTGTGTGTGTGTGTGTGTGTGTGTGTGTGTGTGTGTGTGTGTGTGTGTGTGTGTGTGTGTGTGTGTGTGTGTGTGTGTGTGTGTGTGTGTGTGTGTGTGTGCAGAGAGACTCCGCGGAGGGGAGTTTCTGTCAGTAACTCAGGGATAAATAGAGAGGCAGAGCTCAGAGTTTGTCAGAAGGCGGACCTGACAGGGTCACACACAGGACCAAGCAGGAGCAGGATCTCAGCATTTTTACACTTTATTATATATGGAGGAAAACAAATATGATCAATACTGTTTTCAAGACGGAAACTCTTCTTGCAGAAAGGCTTTGCTATCGACATCTATCTACATAACACTGTACATCTTCTTCTCATTGTTTTCAGCGGTTACAGTATTTTTGAACGTACTGGTGATCATCTCCATCTCTCACTTCAAGCAGCTCCACACTCCAACCAACCTGCTCATCCTCTCTCTGGCTGTGTCAGATCTCCTGGTGGGACTGATTGTGATACCAGTAATGACTTTAGCAATAATGGAACCATGCTGGGGTTTTGGGAAATATTTCTGTGTGTTTCATTTCTATATGGCTTTTTTATGTACTTCTTTATCCATCACCAATTTGGTCTTGATATCTATTGACCGCTATGTTGCTGTGTGTGATCCCTTATTGTACCACTCTAAAATAACAACAACAAGAATCATGTGTTGTATATCCATTACCTGGTGTTGTTGTGTCATATACGATGCTGTTATTATAAGAAAATTTGTAAATGTACAGGTACAGAGTAGGTGTTTGAAAGAATGTTTTATTGTTGAAGGAATAACTTGGGGTAATATCATTGACCTTGTAATTACACTTGTTGTCCCATGCTCTATTATGATAACACTTTATATGAAAATCTTTGTGGTGGCCAGATCACAGGCCAGAAAGGTATTTTCAAAAGAGGCTGTCAGTATGTCTGGTGTTAAAACTGTACAGGCTAATAAGTCTGAGAGAAAAGCAGCAAAAACTCTAGCTATTGTTGTTTTCAACTATCTCATTTGTTGGATTCCATCTCTATTTATTTTCTTCTTTTTTTCTTTTTTAAGTGATAATTTATTATCATATTTCACCAGTTATCTTGCACTTGTTAATTCCTTAATTAATCCAATCATTTATGCTTTCTTTTATCCATGGTTCAAAGTGACAGCTAAACTTATTTTATCTCTGAATTTAAGGCGTTCATAGTTCCTATGTTTTTATTCCCTAGTTTGACAAACATAGGTTTGATATAGTTTTGTTTTACAATTGTTGTAATTATTTCTTTCATGTAACAATACTTTTTCATTACTTATCTCAGTGTTCTCGTCAAAAGACACCTGTGGTGTTGATACAGAATGATTTGGATGGATTGGATTTGAAGGACTTGGAGAAGTCATAAGAAGGCATACGTCTGTTGTTGTTCCATGTTATTTAATGATAAACAGTATGTAAGTATTCTAGAAGTACATTCTGAGGACGTCATGAATCATTCTGTTGTTGTTTAACACCTCCCTCTAGTGGCTCAATTGGTATACAACGCCTTCAACAATGGAGTAAAATTTATATGTACAATATGCATGATATCAGATAACGTCCCGGTTTAACTCAATGGTGTATTGTGTAAGTAGTTGATGGTCAAATTTAAGAATATGCAAATATGGGTAACACTTTATAATGTTTGGTAATAAACTATTTGTAAGGAATTTACAGTTTGTTCACCATTTATTAATTATTACTCCCAAATGTGTTAAATGTTTGTCAGGTGCGTATTCTCAAATGTATAAATAACTACTATTTGCATTATTGATTAAACACAACAGTGCAGGAGACCACAGCAGACACTTGAACATCAACATACTGGGTATGAACATTACCACTACTCTCACTACATCACTGCTGCCAGGTCAGGGGTCACGCCAGAGCAGCTCTCTCAGATACTGTTTACTCTGAATGAATATAGAGATTGGCAACACTTTATAATAACACTTTGTAATGAAGAATGTATAATGCATTAGTAAATAGTTTATTCATCATTCATGTATCATTACTCCCACATTAGTTTTAGTAAGCTGGTTATTCATACATTTATAAACAACTTTTTTAGTATGTAAAAATGATTTATATGATCTCTCATCAGATGTTTAATAAATTAACGTATAAACCATTTACTGATCATTAGTAAAGTAGTTTTGCAGTCCCTAATCTAAAGTGAAGACTATTCACACTTTCTTAATACTTTATAAATGTTTTGAACAGTGACCAGTGTAATTTATCACAATAAGATGGACATTCTATTGGTAGATATTCCAGCAGGACCTGATGCTCCTTAAGGACTCACAATGACCTAGAACATATCAATGGTTAAACAATAAGCACACAACACAGAGGATGTTAAAGGAAATATGTTGAACCTTTTATTCCAAAACAGTCACACTGTTGTAGAAATGTGCTGAAGGAAGTAATGTGTTTGTCTGAAAATAAATAACATTCTTGTTTGTTGGCAGTGACTACCAAAACTAAGTGTGGATTGGAGTCACTCATTAGTTATGAAATCAAATCAGATTGTATTGGTCACATACACGTGTTTAGCAGATGTTACTGCGGGTGTAGGGAGATGCTTGTGATTCTAGTTCCGACAGTGCAGTAAAATCAAACAAGTATTTCTAACAATTTCACAACAACTACATAATACACACAAATCTAAGTAAAGGAATGGAAAAAATAAAATATGAATATATGGATGAGCAATGTCAGAGAGGCATAGACTAAGAGCAGTTCATAGACTGCTTACAGGGTCAGGGAACCAGTATCTAACCAACATAACTGAACATTATGTTTAAAGGGTTACTACCTTTAATGCACTACAAAATCAAATCAAAATCACATTTTATTGGTCAAATACACATATTTAGCAGATGTTATTGCGGGTGTAGTGAAATACTTTTGTTCCTAGCTCCAACAGTGCAGTAGTATCTAACAATTCACAACAATACACACACATATAAAAGTACAAGAATGGAATTATGAAATGTATAAATATTTTGACAAGCAATGTCTGAGTGGTATTGACAAAAAATACAGTAGAATACAGTATATACATATGAGATGAGTAAAGCAGTATGTAAACATTATTAAAGTGACCAGTGATTCCATGTCTATGTACATAGGGTAGCATCCTCTAAGGTGCAGAGTTGAGTAACTGGGTGGTAGTCTGCTAGTGATGGGTATTTAACAGTCTGATGGCTTTGAGATAGAAGCTGTTTTTCAGTCTCTCGGTCACAGCTTTGATGCACCTGTACTGACCTCGCCTTCTGGATGATAGTGGAGAGAAAAGGACTTGGCTCGGGTGGTTGATGTCCTTGATGATCTTTTTGGCCTTCCTGTGACATCGGGTGCTGTAGTGGTCCTGGAGGGCAGGCAGTGTGCCCCCGGGGATGCGTTGGGCAGACGGCACCACCCTCTGGAGAGCCCTAAGTAATCAGACCATTTACTCAGTCCCTTGGTACCGGGCTATCTGCATTGTGTCCCACCCACCACCCGCCAACCCCTCTTTTACGCTACTGCTACTCTCTGTTCATCATATATGCATAGCCACTTTAACCATATCTACATGTACATACTACCTCAATCAGCCTGACTAACCAGAATCTGTATTTAGCCTCGTTACTTTATATAGCCTCACTACTGATTATAGCCGGTCTTTTTGCTGTTGTTGTATTTCTTTACCTAACTATTGTTCACCTAACACCTTTTTTGCACTATTGGTTAAAGCCTGTAAGTAAGCATTTCACGTTGATTTGATTTGGTAAAGCATCTTTGCCAGCGAATACAGGGTATGACGCTACAAGCTTGGCAAACCTGTATTTAGGGGGTTTCTCCCATTCTTCTCTGCAGACATTCTATAATGTCGCCTCATATATTTGATCCCATATCCAAAGTGCTGGAGTGAAGAGCCACATTTTTTAATGTTTTCCTGCAGTGAAACAGAGGACAGGGATTACTTTCAGACTGTGCAATGGCCAGAGGAAGTTAGTAATATTCACAATCTGTGAATCTGAATCTTCCGTCATCATGAAGTGCTTTGAGAGACTAGTCAAGGACCATATCACCTCCACCCTACCGGACACCCTAGACCCACTCCAATTTGCTTACCGACCCAATAGGTCCACAGACGACGCAATCGCAACCACACTGCACACTGCCCTAACCCATCTGGACAAGAGGAATACCCATGTGAGAATGCTGTTCATCGATTACAGCTCAGCATTTAACACCATAGTACCCTCCAAACTCGTCATCAAGCTCGAGACCCTGGGTCTCGACCCCGCCCTGTGCAACTGGGTCCTGGACTTCCTGACGGGCCGCCCCCAGGTGGTGAGGGTAGGTAACAACATCTCCACCCCGCTGATCCTCAACACTGGGGCCCCACAAGGGTGCGTTCTGAGCCCTCTCCTGTACTCCCTGTTCACCCACGACTGCGTGGCCATGCACGCCTCCAACTCAATCATCAAGTTTGCGGATGACACTACAGTGGTAGGCTTGATTACCAACAACGACGAGACGGCCTACAGGGAGGAGGTGAGGGCCCTCGGAGTGTGGTGTCAGGAAAATAACCTCACACTCAACGTCAACAAAACAAAGGAGATGATTGTGGACTTCAGGAAACAGCAGAGGGAGCACCCCCCTATCCACATCGACGGGTCAGTAGTGGAGAAGGTGGAAAGTTTTAGGTTCCTCGGTGTACACATCACGGACAAACTGAATTGGTCCACCCACACAGACAGCGTTGTGAAGAAGGCGCAGCAGCGCCTCTTCAACCTCAGGAGGCTGAAGAAATTCGGCTTGTCACCAAAAGCACTCACAAACTTCTACAGATGCACAATCGAGAGCATCCTGTCGGGCTGTATCACCGCCTGGTACGGCAACTGCTCCGCCCACAACCGTAAGGCTCTCCAGAGGGTAGTGAGGTCTGCAGAACGCATCACCGGGGGCAAACTACCTGCCCTCCAGGACACCTACACCACCCGATGTCACAGGAAGGCCATAAAGATCATCAAGGACAACAACCACCCAAGCCACTGCCTGTTCACCCCGCTATCATCCAGAAGGCGAGGTCAGTACAGGTGCATCAAAGCAGGGACCGAGAGACTGAAAAACAGCTTCTATCTCAAGGCCATCAGACTGTTAAACAGCCACCACTAACATTTAGCGGCCGCTGCCAACATACTGACTCAACTCCAGCCACTTTAAAAATGGGAATTGATGGAAATTATGTAAAAATGTACCACTAGCCACTTTAAACAATGCCACTTAATATAATGTTTACATACCCTACATTACCCATCTCATATGTATATACTGTACTCTATATCATCTACTGCATCTTGCCATCTTTATGTAATACATGTACCACTAGCCACTTTAAACTATGCCACTTTATGTTTACATACCCTACAGTACTCATCTCATATGTATATACCGTACTCTATACCATCTACTGCATCTTGCCATGCCGTTCTGTACCACCACTCATTCATATATCTTTATGTACATACTCTTTATCCCTTTACACTTGTGTGTGTGTATAAGGTAGTAGTTGTGGAATTGTTAGGTTAGATTACTTGTTGGTTATTACTGCATTGTCGGAACTAGAAGCACAAGCATTTCGCTACACTCGCATTAACATCTGCTAACCATGTGTATGTGACTAATAAAATTTGATTTGATTTGATTTGATTTGATTAGAGGGATAACTTGATTTATTCAATACTGAAGAAAAATGTACTGAGTTACAGTCATATAAGGAAATCAGTCAATTAAAATACATTTGTTAGTCCCTAATCTATGGAATTCACATGATTGGGAATACAGATATGCATCTGTTGGTCACAGATAGACTACATATACAAAAGTATGGGGACACCCCTTCAAATTAGTGGATCTGGCTATTTCAGCCTCAACCGTTGCAGACATTTTTAAGCTAGGCACCTTAGCTCCAGTGAAGGGAAATCTTAACACTGCAGCATACAATGACCCCATTGAGCACCTCCTAATCGGCCAACACCAATGGACGACTTCACTAATGCTCCTGTGGCAGAATGGAAGCAAGTCCCCGCAGCAATGTTCCAACATCTAGTGGAAAGCCTTCCCAGAAGAGTGAGGACTGTTATAACAGCAAAGGGCGGACCAACTCCATATTAATGCCCATGATTTTGGAATGAGATGTTCAACGAACAGGTGTCCACATGCTTTTGGTCATGTAGTGTACCTTGAAAAACAAAGTAGGGACGTGGATCAGAAAACCAGTCAGTGTCTTGTGTGACCACCATTTGCCTCATGCAGTGCAAAACATCTCCTTTGCATGATCCCACAGGTGAAGAAGCCGATGTGGAGTACCTGGGCTGACGTGGTTACACGTGGTCTGCGGTTATTCCAAACTCACAAAAATATTCATCAAAAATGTTGTACACAAATTTGTTTAAATCCCTGATAGTGAGCATGTCCCCATTGTCTATCGTGCCTGACAGGTTTGACATGTCAAGACGCTGATTAAACAGCATGATCCTTGCACAGGTGCAACTTGTGCAGGGTACAATAAAAGGCCACTCTAAAAAATGCAGTTTGTCACACAACACGATGCCACAGATGTCTCAAGTTTTAAGGGAGCAGTCAAATTGCAATGCTGGCATGCTGACCACAAGAAATTACACCAGAGCTGTTGAAAGAGAATGTAATGTTAATTTCTCTACCATAAGCTGCCTCCAAAGTCATTTTAGAGAATTTGGCAGTACGTCCAACCGGCATACTGCCAAAGTTCTCTTAATTACCACATATGCTGAGAACTTGTTGGCTGCTTTTCCTTCACTCTTGCTGTAATGGTAAACATGGTGTTTTGCATGCACAAACTACCACAGCGTTTTCCATAGTGGCCTTTATTAAGATAAGAAGCTAATGGTGAGTGTTAGATGCCAGCCCTGCCACAAACACAACATCTCATACTGAAGTTCTTTAGACTTCCAATAGTCAAGACAACGAAATACGATTTGGAAGGATGGCCTTGCGAAACAACAGGACAACATCACAGCATATGTCATTTGGCCATTGCAGTTGCTAAGATGGCATATCTTTATGCAATATGTGCTAATGGCATACCATAGGAACATTCCATAGACTTGTACAAATGTCCATCTGAACTGAATTATGAAACAATGATTCAAGTTGAGGGAGACAGTTACATCATTGGGACACATACTATTTGCCAGACATCACCCTGCAGTATTCTGCCCAATCATATTGTTTGTATAGTTTGTTGTTGTCTCAGGTTCCAGAGGGACCTGTTAGCACTGACCTGCAAGGCTCTGTAATAATGACACGTCACTCTACCAATTAAAGTGGTAAGACAAGAACACACACACACACACACACACACACACACACACACACACACACACACACACACACACACACACACACACACACACACACACACACACACACACACACACACACACACACACACACACACACACACACACACACACACACACACACACACACACACACACACACACACACACACACACACACAGCAAAACGCAACCTGTGCTCTTGTGATTGACGTCCAAACCTCTAAGGAATTCTACCAATTAAAGGTGTTGGAGACACACAAATGCTTTACTCCAGGGCCCCAATAAGGTCCTAATACAACATAAACATTCAACGTGAACCTAAGTACAGCTCTATTGTCATTTGTGTGAGTACAACTTCCACCAGGCCTCAGCCTCAGTACAACCCTCACCCCTAAACTAGTCTTCCCTGCACAGGTCAAGAATCCCACCTCTGAATCATGACTCTGTCACAAGTGGGATCTGAACTGTTGTTTCCTAAGTGGAAAACCAACATCTTAACCAATAGTCCAATAAGAAATGTACTATTGGACCGAGGGTGACACTGATTGTGGCAGGGTCACCTCATCACAAGAGCTTACCTCACCTCTGCTACACATTTTAGTCATTTAGCAGAATGTGGGGGGGGGCATTAATTAGTAAAAGTCTCAGCCTTTGGAGGTTGGGGGGGTTGTTTTAAGATAAACAATTCCAATTCAGTTCCAAAATATATTTGATTTGGCCTTTACTACTATAGCCCATAGAAACACATTGAATAACACATTCATAAATGGCAAAAAAGACAGTCAAATAATAAATCATAAGGAATAAGGTTTTGAAGTGTCTGTCCTATATAAGAAAGCTCAGAAAATATATATAGAGATTTTATTTATACTTTATTTCTTTATAAAAAAATACAAATGACCTCTATACTAAACCGGTTACCTTCAAATGAGTCAAATGACTCTTGTTGTGGTGGTAGAGCAAAACAGAGAACGCCATGGTGTTCATGAGAACAAACCTTTCGGATGCTGATTTTCAAGTTGTTTACTCAAAGTAGATATTAGTTTGATTTTTAAGATGTTACAACCTTCATACTGTAACCCTAACTGGTAGTACTTTATAATAACACATTGTTATGAAGCATTTATGATGGATTAGTAAATTGTTTATTTACCTGAGCTACAGGCAGTTAGATTTGGGTATGTCGTGGTATGATCACAACTTTGTACCGCTACCACCTGTATATAGCCTCGCAACTGTCATTTTCACTGTCATTTTACTGTTTTTTATTTTTTATTTCCTTATCTGTTGTTTACCTAATACCTATTTTTTTACTTAGAAATTGCACTGTTGGTTTGGGCTTGTAAGTTAGCATTTCACAGTAAGGTCTACTATACCTGGTGTATTAGGTGCACGTGACAAATGTGACCCGATTTCAGGAAACTAGGCGTATGTCGCAAGTCACGACTTCACAGGAGAGCCTTTTGAACGTAAATTGTTGTAGTTTATCAAAATGCATTTTTTGGCAGAAATTCCTTCTCGAACATGTGAACTTTCATGTGCCTTAATATCAAACTTGTATGTCCTCTGTAAATACAAATAAAATGGTTAAATTACGAGCCTAGTTGGTTTAGCCATAGAGAAAGCAAGCAACCTTCCCGCAAGCCATGACAGGCTGAGATAATGAGTGGGCTGGACATGCCGAAAGATTAGTTTGGATTGGTCTGCGGTCTTGTGTCTATAAAATGAGCTGCTGGTAATACAGTTTTTTTTCTCAGAATATATATCTTCAGCCATGGAGAACCGCAAATATGTTGCTACTGCTCTCAATAATATTGCTGCCCTGAATTTATCAGGCGCTTTCGATAAATGTCAGTGGGAAACAGTTGTGATGGACTGATGTCATTTTAGGAGGAAATTGAATGGTCTGATCCTTAAGAGGTAAATAAATATGTGAATAACCAGCTTACTAGTTATAACTTATTAATACATGTGTGAATAACTAGCTTACTAACAGTTACAGATGTGGCAGTAACGACACATTTATGATGAAAAAACAATGTTCTAATCCATTACAAATGCTTTATTACAAGGTATTATTATAAAGTGTTACTAAATCTCTATATGTGACTCATTTCAGGAAACTAGGCATATGTCACACGTCACTACTTCCCAGAAGAGGCATTTGACCGTAAACATTTATTCTCATCAAAATGTGTTTTTTGGGGGGCAGAAATGCCTTCTGGAACGTATGAGCAACTTTCATGTAACAAAAGTGTATGCTATCTGTAAATACGAGAAAAAAAATACATTTTTGAGCTTAGTTGGTTTAGCCACGGAAAAAGTCAGGAACCTTGCCGCTAGCCATGATTGGCTGAGATAATGGACGGCTGGATATACGGAGAGATGAGTTTGGATTGGTCTACCATGTAGCATGCTTCTGACTATAACACGAGCTTCTCAGTATGTGTAGATCATCTTTTCTACCTCTGCTTTTTAGAAAGATATCATGAAGAATTGCAAATGTGTTGCTACTGCTGTCCAGTTACTAGAGAACGATCATGCCATGTTGACTCTCTCTGATTCTGAAAATTAATCAGACGATGAGGAAATCCCTGATTTAGGTAAAAACATGTTAATTGAACCAGACATTGTAGAGTCTTCTGATGACAATGATGGGGAAGAAACGACAATCAACAGTGTTGTTGTCATTGAAGAAGTTGACCGAGATGCCCGGTGGAGGCAGAGTAGGATAGCTAAGGAGATGGAGAACATTCTGGCGTTTGATTGCAACTATGCAGAGGGATATAAAACACCTATCTCTGGATTACATCTTCAAACTAAGGGCAGCCATGGTATCCATAAAAGTGTATGCTATCTGCACTCATCCATGTACTATATATGGGTAAGAGTCTAGCAAGCTACATTTTCAATTAGTATACGTTTCTAATTTTGTCAAAAAGTTGTTTTCATTGCTGGCTTGCTAGATAACATTACATCCATGATCTGTGTAGTAATATTACTCGTATCTCAGAAAGCCATTTGCATTGCTAGTTATAGCCTAATATTAGCTAGCTAGCTAACATTGAATGTAGTCGGTTAGCTTGACCTACCTGTGGAGATTCATGCATGGTGGCTAGCTATTACAGACAGTATAGGTTGGGCTTATGCAGCGTTCAAAACAACTGGGAAGTCGGACCTGGGAACTCGGAAAACTCTGCCTTCCAACTTCAGTGCTTTCATAGGCCCAGGACTAGATAAAGTGTATTTTTGCCACTATTTTCACCACTTTTAGTCTTGAAATATTTGGTTGTTTACGACACTACCTTACTCACTCTGTTTAGCACATGGCCTCACATGTGAGTCCTAAAAGACATGGGTGGAGTTAAGGCTTAAGAGGTTGTGAACGCAGTGTGAATGAGTCTCTAATTTTATCCAATGTAAAAAAAATTAAATGTTGCTTCAGACAGTAGGACCGAATTGAGCCTGTCTGTCACATATTCATTCAGACTCAACAGCATCTGAGAGAGCTGCTCTGGCATGACCCCTGACCTGGCAGCACTCTGACAGTGATGTAGTGAGAGTAGTCATAGAGATCATACTCAGTACGTTGAGGTTGAAGTGTCTGCTGCGGTCTCCTGCGCTGTTGTGTTTCCATCCTTCAGCCAGGTGATAGCAGGACGAGGGATGCCAGAGGCCTCACAGGTAAGAGACACAGGGTTGTTCACCAATACACTCAAGTTTTCTGGGACCTGGGACCTAACCACAGATCCTGGGCGAGATTGGAGGGACAAAATACACATACTGTATATTAACATACATGAGCACGCACGCACGCACGCACACACACACACACACACACACATACTGTACACATACATTTGGTACTATTCTGATGTTGTTGTTCACGTACCATATACCTGCAGGCTGTACTCCTTTGCTGCGTTGCTGACGGCTGTGTAGATGGCTTTGTTAACCTCTTTAGAGCATGTACGTGGGTATTGCAGCAGTGTGTTAAATCGATTGCAGCCCGGGGTGGCCGTGGTGCGATGCATCACTGACCCAGGGTTGTGGCTAATAGTGTGGAGTGGCCTAGAGGTTAGCAATTATGCCCTTAAATGGACACTCAAAAAACATGTTTTTTCTTATTTTTTACAGGTCCACTGTTGATACAGTCCCAAAATGTTTTGCATGTCTGATGTCAACTTTTCAATATATTGGACTTTCAAGAAGCAAAGTGTCACCGGCCAAATCATCATGTGATGCGTTTTGCATCATACAATATTTTGCATCATCATCATGATGATGTAGCCGTCGACACTTTGATTCTTGTTTTTGAGTGACATTTCCCTTTAATCCTGGAATCCGTAGCGGTGAATCTGCCATGTCCGTTTTCTGACAATACACTATAGAACAGTACGGGCTCCTAACCAACTGTGCTATTTTGTTTGTTTTTTCGCATTGTTTGTAACTTATTTTTTAACTTATTTTGTACATAATGTTACTACTAACGTCTCCTATGACCGAAAAGAGCTTCTGGACATCAGAACAGCGATTACTCACCACGGACTGGAAGAAGCTTTTTCCTTTAACGAGTCCGACGTAAAGGGCATACTGCTTTCTCTAGACCAGGCCCAAACCCCAGGCATTTGCGTAAAGAAAAGATGAAGAAGAAGGGGACGGAGGTCGGGCTGCCTTCTGAGAATTCGTAGGCGAGTGAGTAAATTTCCACCACCATCCGTACAGTTGTCCAACCTTCAATCACTTGAAAATAAAATTGATGATCCACGATTTAGACTATCCTGCTAACAGGAAATTAAAAACTGTAATATCTTATGTTTCACCGAGTTGTGGCTGAACGACGACACAGATAATATAGAGCTGGCTGGGTATTCCGTGCATCGGCAGGACAGAGAAGCTACGTCTGGTAAGACGAGGGGCGGGCGTGTGTGTCTATTTGTAAATAATAGCTGGTGGTGATTTCACATATTAAAGAAGTCTCGAGGTATTGCTCGCCTGAGGTAGAGTACCTTATGATAAGCTGTAGACCACACTATCTAACCAAGAGAGTTCTCATCTATATTATTTGTAGCCTTCTATTTACCACCACAAACAGATGCTGGCACTAAGACCGCACTCAACGATCGGAAGGCCATAAGCAAACAAGAAAATGCTTGTTCATAACATAGCACCTAGTGGCCGGGGACTTTAATGAAGGCAAACTTAAATCCGTTTTACCAAATTTCTACCAGCATGCCATGTGTGCAACCAGAGGGAAAAAACTCTAGACAACCTTTACTCCATACACAGAGCCGCATACAAAGCTCTCCCTTGCCCTCCATTTGGCACATCTGACCATAGTTCTATCCTCCTGATTCCTGCTAACAAGCAAAAACGAATGCAGTTTTAAAGTGACTCTCTCAATACTTAAGTGGTCAGATGGCGCGAATGCTACGCTACAGGACTGTTTTGCTAGCACAGACTGGAAAATGTTCCGGTATTCATCCAATGGCATTGAGGAGTATACCACCTCAGTCACCGTCTTCAAGAAAAAATGGCGCCGAAGAGGATGGCTGATGTTTTACATGCCCGTAATCAGTTGTGCTATTTTGATAATTGTTTTGCGTTGTTTGTAACTTATTTTGTACATAATGTTGCTGCTTCCATCTCTTATGACCGAAAATAACTTCTGGACATCAGAACAGCGATTACTCAACACGGACTGGAAGAAGTTTTTTCCTTTAACGAGTCCGATGAGAAAGATATACTGCTCTCCCGGGAACAGGCCCAGATCCACGTCATTTGCGTGAAAAAAAGACGGAGGGAAAGATGACGCAGATCAGGCTGCCTTTTGAGAATCCGTAGGTGAGCGAGTAATCCCCCATTGTCATCAATTCTACTTGCTAACATGCAATCATTGGAAAATAAAATGGATCACCTACGATTACGATTATCCTACCAATGGGACATAACAACTGTAATATCCTATGTTTCACAGAGTCGTGGCTGAACGACGACACAGACATTATAGAGCCGGAGGGATTTTCAATGCCCCGGCAGAACAGAGAAGATACAGTTGAAGTCGGAAGTTTACATACACTTAGTTTGGAGTCATTAAAACTCGTTTTTCAACCACTCCACACATTTCTTGTTAACAAACTATAGTTTTGGCATGTCGGTTAGGACATCTACTTTGTGCATGACAAGTAATTTTTTCAACAATTGTTTACAGACAGATTATTTCACTTATAATTCACTGTGTCACAATTTCAGTGGGTCAGAAGTTTACATACACTAAATTGACTGAGCCTTTAAACAGCATGGAAAATTCCAGAAAATTATGTCATGGCTTTAGAAGCTTCTGATAGGCTAATTGACATCATTTGAGTCAATTGGAGGTGTACCTGTGGATGTATTTCAAGGCCTAACTTCAAACTCAGTGCCTCTTTGCTTGACATCATGGGAAAATCAAAAGAAATCAGCCAAGACCTCAGAAAAATGTTTGGATCCTCCACAAGTTTGGTTCATCCTTGGGAGCAATTTACAAACACCTGAAGGTACCATGTTCATCTGTACAAACAATAGTACGCAAGTATAAACACCATGGGACCACGCAGCCGTCAAACCGCTCAGGAAGGAGACACGTTCTGTCTCCTAGAGATGAACGTACTTTGGTGCGAAAAGTGCAAATCAATCCCAGAACAACAGCAAAGGACCTTGTGAAGATGCTGGAGGAAACAGGTACAAAAGTATCTATATCCACAGTAAAACAAGTTCTATATCAAGATAACCTAAAGGCCACTCAGCAAGGAAGAAGCCACTGCTCCAAATAAATAAAATTGTACAAAATAAACTAAAGTTAACAAAAAATCTTATTAAAGTAACACAGTATGCCGGTTGGACGTACTGCCGAGGCAGATTATGGTAGAGAAATGAACATTACATTCTCTGTCAACAGCTCTGGTGTACTTGTAACAGTTTTGCTTCTGTCCCTCTCCTCGCCCCTAACTGGGCTCGAACCAGGGACCCTCTGCACACAGCAACGACAGTCACCCACGAAACACCATTACCCATCGCTCCACAAAAGCCGTGGCCCTTGCAGAGCAAGGGAACAACTACTTCATGGTCTCAGAGCGAGTGACGTCAACGATTGAAACGCTATTAGCACGCACCCCACGTACTAACTTGCCATTTCTCACCGGTTACATACATTATTCCGTTCAGCATGCCAGCATGCCAATTTGCATGCTCCCTTAAAACTTGAGACATTTGTGGTATTGTGTTGTGTGACAAAAGAGTGGCTAGATGGAAGCCACGCCACAGTAAAAGGCACATAAGAGTATTGGAGTTTGCCAGAAGGCACCTAAAGGACACTCAGACCATGAGAAACAAGATTATCCGGTCTGATGAAACCAAAATTGAACTCTTTGGCCTGAATGCCAGGCGTCATATCTGGAGGAAACCTGACACCATCCCTACGGTGAAGCATGATGCTGGCATCATCATGCTGTGGGGATGTTTTTCAGTGGCAGGGACTGAGAGACAAGTCAGGATTAAGGGAAAGATGAGCGGAGCAAACTACAGAGAGATCCTTGATGAAAACCTGCTCCAGAGAGCTCAGCATCTCAGACTGGGTCGAAGGTTCACCTTCCAACAGAACAACAACGCTAAGCACATAGCCAAGAAAATGCAGGAGTGGCTTCGGGACAAGTCTCTGAATGTGCTTGAGTGGCCCAGCCAGAGCCCAGACTAGAACCTGATTGAACATCTGTGGAGAGACCTGAAAATAGCTGTGAAGCGAAGCTCCCTATCCAACCTGACAGAGCTTGAGAGGATCTGCAGAGAAGAATGGGACAAACTCCCCAAATACAGGTGTGCCAAGCTTGTAGCATCATACCCTGCAATCGCTGGCAAAGATGCATCAACAAGTTACTGAGTAAAGGGTCTAAATACTTAGGGCTCTCCAGAGGGTGGTGCGGTCCAACGCATCACCGGGGGCAACCTGCCTGCCCTCCAGGAAACCAACAGTACCCAATGTTACAGGAAGGCCAAAAAGATCATCAAGGACATCAACCACCCGAGCCACGGCCTGTTTACCCCGCTATCATCCAGAAGGCGAGTTCAGTACAGGTGCATCAAAGCTGTGACCGAGAGACTGAAAAACAGCTTCTATCTCAAAGCCATCTGACAGTTAAATACCCATCACAATCCGACTACCATTCGGTTACTCAACCCTGCACCTTAGAGGATGCTGCCCTATGTACATAGACATGGAATTACTGGTCACTTTAAATTGAACACTAGTCACTTTAATAATGTGTACATACTATTTTACCCATTTAATATGTACATACTGTATTCTACTGTATTTTTGGTCAATAACACTCAGACATTGCTTGTCCAAATATTTATATATTTCTTAATTCCATTATTTTATTTTTAGATTTGTGTGTATTATTGTGAATTGTTAGATTCTACTGCACTGTTGAAGCAACTGTAGGAATCAAAGCATCTCTCTTCACCCGCAATATCATCTGAAAATGTGTATGTGACCAATAAAATTTGATTTTGATTTGATTTTGTAATGTATGAATAATTCAGGTCAGATGGACATTTTTAAAGTCTATGGAATGTTCCTATGAAATGTCACAATTTTGAATGCATTTACAATAAGCGTTTACACCGTAAACTAATGCTATATCATGACCTTCCTTACTGTCAACTTTCCTACACACTGGCCAGCTGACATGTGGCGTGCCGTCATGTCTCCTGAGGTTGTGGATTATGTTCCAATCTGAACTCTGACGTTGCCGCCAATCACTTGTTTTGTTTGTGGTGGTGGTGTGTGTGTGTGTGTGTGTGTGTGTGT
The DNA here is from genome assembly GCF_045679555.1 of Salvelinus alpinus. Taxonomy (NCBI): domain Eukaryota; kingdom Metazoa; phylum Chordata; class Actinopteri; order Salmoniformes; family Salmonidae; genus Salvelinus; species Salvelinus alpinus. The sequence goes on along the minus strand of NC_092099.1, from coordinate 45,332,954 downwards.
GTGTGTGTGCGTGTGTGTGTGTGTGTGTGTGTGTGTGTGTGTGTGTGTGTGTGTGTGTGTGTGTGTGTGTGTGTGTGTGTGTGTGTGTGTGTGTGTGTGTGTGTGTGTGTGTGTGTGTGTGTGTGTGTGTGTGTGTGTGTGTGTGTGTGTGCGTGCAGAGAGATCCTGGGAGGGGAGTTTCTGTCAGTAACTCAGGGATAAATAGAGAGGCAGAGCTCAGAGTTTGTCAGAAGGCTGACCTGACAGGGTCACACACAGGACCAAGCAGGAGAAGGACCTCAGCATTTTTACCTTTTATTACAAATGGAGAAACATGAAGATGTTCAATACTGTTTTCAAGATGGAAACTCTTCTTGCAGAAAGGCTTTGCTATCGACATCTATCTACATAACACTGTACATCTTCTTCTCATTGATTTCAGCAGTTACAGTATTTTTGAACGTACTGGTGATCATCTCCATCTCTCACTTCAAGCAGCTCCACACTCCAACCAACCTGCTCATCCTCTCTCTGGCTGTGGCAGATGTCCTGGTGGGACTGATTGCGATACCAGTAACGACTGTAGCAATAATGGAACCATGCTGGGGTTTTGGGGAATATTTCTGTGTGTTTCATATCTACATAGATTTTTTATGTACTTCTTTATCTCTGGGCAATTTGGTCTTGATATCTATTGACCGCTATGTTGCTGTGTGTGATCCCTTATTGTACCACTCTAAAATAACAATAACAAGGTTGATGTGTTGTATATCCATTACCTGGTGTTGTTGTATCATATACGATGCTGCTATTATAAAAAACTTTGTAAATGTACAGGTACCAAATAGGTGTTTGACAGAATGTTTTATTTTTGAAGGAATAACATGGGGTAATATCGTTGAAATTGTATTTACAATGGTTGTCCCATGCTCTGTTATTATAACACTTTATATGAAAATCTTTGTGGTGGCCAGATTACAGGCCAGAAAGGTATTTTCAAAAGAGGCTGCCAGTGTGTCTGGTGTTAAAACTGTACAGGCAAATAAGTCTGAGAGAAAAGCAGCAAAAACTCTGTCTATTGTTGTTTTCACCTATCTCATTTGTTGGATTCCATTTCTATTTTCTTCTTTCTTTCAGTTGTCTTTTTTTAGTGACAATTTTTCATTTATCCTTGGTTTTCTGCCACTTGTTAATTCTTTCATCAATCCAATAATTTATGCTTTCTTTTATCCATGGTTCAAAGTGACAGCTAAACATATTTTAACCCTGATCTTACGGCGTTCATAGTTCCTTTGTTTTCATTCCCCAGTTTGAGAAACAGGTTTCATATAGTTTTGTAATACCATTGTTGTAAGTATTTCATTCATGTAACAATACACTGACAGGACTTATCTCAGTGTTGTCATCATAGATACATGTGGTGTTGATAGAGAATGATTTGGCTGGATTGGATTGGAATGAATTGGAGAAGGCAAAATAAGGAATAAGATTGTTTTATAAAACACTTTGAAGACATTTTTGGGTTGTATATTCCAAATACCAAAGTGTGTTGTTGTTCCATGTTATTTAATGATAAATAGTATGTAAGTATTCTAAAAGTACATTCTGAGGACGTCATGAGTCATTATGTATGTTTAACATCACCATCTAGTGGCTTAAATGGTACACAGTGCCTTCAACAAGTAGTCAAATTTAAATGTACAATAGGCATCATATCAGATAACACCCAAGGTGTAGTTAATGGTGTATTGTGTAAGTAGTTGATGGTCAAAATTAAGAATATGCAATTATGGGAAACACTTCATTATAGCATTCAGTAATAAACCATTTGTAAGGAATTTACAGTTTGCTTACCATTGTTGAATCATTACTCTCACATTTGTTAAATGTTAGTCAGCTAAGTATTCTCAAATGTATAAATAACTACTATATGCTTTAATTGTTAACAACTCTCACTACATCACTGCTGCCAGGTCATAGGTCATGCAAGAGCAGCTCTCTCAGATGCTGTGGAGTCAGAATGAATATAGAGATTAGTAACACTTTATAATAACACTTTGTAATAAAGAATGTATAATCGATCATTAAATAGTTTATTCATTATTCATATATCATTACACCCACATTTGTATTAGTAAGCTGGTAATTCACACATTTATATACAACATTTATAGTCTGCAATAATGATTCATAAAATCATTCATGATGTTTAATAAATATCCATATAAACCATTTAATAATCTTTAGTAAAGTAGTTTTGCAGTCCCTCATCTAAAGTGAGGACTATTCAAACTTTCTTAAAACTTATTATGGGTGAGATCCCATTAACGGGATCGACATGACAACAGCCAGTGAAAGTGCAGGGGCCCAAATTCAAACAACAGAAATATCATAAAAATGAAATTCCTCAAACATACAAGTATTTTACACCATTTTAAAGATAAACTTGTTGTTAATCCCACCACAGTGTCCAATTTCAAAAAGGCTTTACGACGAAAGCACACCAAATGATTATGTTAGGTCAGAACCTAGTCACAGAAAAACACAGCCATTTTTCCAGCCAAAGAGAGGAGTCACAAAAAGCAGAAATAGAGATAAAATGAATCACTAACCTTTGATGATCTTCATCAGATGACACTCATAGGACTTCATGTTACACAATACATGTATGTTTTGTCCGATAAAGTTCATATTTATATCCAAAATTCTCAGTTTACATTGGCGCGTTATGTTCAGTAATGTTTTGCTTCCAAAACATCTGGTGATTTTGCAGAGAGCCACATCAATTTACAGAAATACTCATCATAAATGTTGATGAAATTACAAGTGTTATGCATGGAACTTTAGATAAACTTCTCCTTAAAACCTTTTCTCAATACAGGGGGTGCTGTTTCCACTTTGGAAAATATCGTCTCCAAATTAAACTGCCTCATACTCAATTCTTGCTCGTACAATATGCATATTATTATTACTATTGGATAGAAAACAATCTCTAGTTTCTAAAACCGTTTGAATTATGTCTGTGGGTGAACCAGAACTCTTTCTACAGCGAAACACATGACAGGACATGCGAAGCTCTGAAAAATAGTCTCTGATCTCGGATCAGTTTAAAACTCTGTGTGTGCCCTATGGCTTGACATGAACTGCACCCGCCTTCCCCTGGATGTCAGTAACCAATGAGAAGTGGAATGGTGTCTCTACGTGTTTGTCAGAGTTTTTAAAAGGGAATGGAGTGAGATGTCCCTTCTTTTCGACGCTTGCCAGGACGCAAGGGAGGACATCAGAATCGCATGCTCAAAAGCTCTCGTTATTGATCAAAGATATATCCGTCTGTGATTTAATTCGATATAGGTGTTAGAAACATCATAACGAAGTTATTTGAAACCGATTTATATCAGTTTATGCGAGTATATTGCTATTTTTCGGAATTTCCTTAGTATTGCGTTTGAGGATTTGGGCATGTGTGTGCCGTGTAGCTATCGTTAGCTGCTAGTTTCGAAGTTGAGGAGGTCGTTTTACAACAAAGCAACGATTATTTTGGACAAAGGACACATTGCCCAAGATACTGATGGAAGCTCGTCCAAAAGTAAGAGTTATTTATGATTTTATTCCGTATTTATGTGGAAAAATGTAAACGCAGTTGTCAGCCATTTTTTGCGGCACTAATCTGGCTGTAACTCACAATGTATGTCTAGTAACGTAAATTTTAAAAATCTAAATCAGCGGTTGCATTAATAACCAATGCATCTTTCATTAGCTGTCCAACCTGTATTTTTTTAGTCAATCTAATCGATAAATAATCGTAAACATAGGTGCCTTTCCAAGATGGCGCCGGCCCAAATGCATGCCATGTTTTGACAGATTACATTGCATAACCACGATTTGTGATGCTAAATATGCACATTTTCGAACAAACTCTATATGCATTGTGTAATATGATGTTACAGGACTGTCATCTGAAGAATTCTGAGAAGGTTAGTGAAAAAATTTATATATTTTGGTGGCGATAACGTTATCGCCCCCTTTGCCTTGATTTAATGCTGGTGTGATGTTAGCTCATGTGGTATGCTAATATAACGATATATTGTGTTTTCGCTGTAAAACACTTAGAAAATCTGAAATATTGTCTGGATTCACAAGATCTGTGTCTTTCGATTGCTGTAGGCTGTGTATTTTTCAGAAATGTTTTAGGATGAGTATTTTGGTAATTGACGTCGGTCTCTGTAATTATTCCGGCTGCTTCCAACGCTATTTCAGATTGCAGCTGCAATGTACAACTGTGATTTATACCTGAAAAATGCACATTTTTCTAAAAAAACATATCCTATACCATAAATATGTTATCAGACTGTCATCTTATGAAGTTGTTTCTTGGTTAGTGGCTATATATATCTTTATTTTGTCGAATTAGTGATAGCTACTGATGGAGTAAAAAACTGGTAGAGTAAAAAAAGTGGTGTCTTTTGCTAACGTGGTTAGCTAATAGATTTACATATTGTGTCTTCCCTGTAAAACATTTTAAAAATCAGAAATGATGGCTGGATTCACAAGATCTGTATCTTTCATCTGGTGTCTTGGACTTGTGATTTAATGATATTTAGATGCTTGTATTTACTTGTGACGCTATGCTAGGCTATGCTAGTCAGCTTTTTTACTGTGGGGGGTGCTCCCGGATCCGGGATGAGTACCAAGTAAAAGTTATTGCAACCGCTGTGTCAGATTTCAAAAAAGCTTTACCGAATAAGCACACCATGCAATAATCTGAGTATGGCGCTCAGACACAAAAAACAAGCCATACAGATATCCGCCATGTTGTGGAGTCAACAGAAGTCAGAAATAGCGTTATAAATATTCACTTAACTTTGATGATCTTCATCAGAATGCACTCCCAGGAATCCCAGTTCCACAATAAATGTTTGTTTTGTTCGATAAAGTCCATCATTTGTTTCCAAATACCTCCTTTTTGTTCGCGCCTTGAGTTCACAAATCCAAATTCACAATGCAGTTCGTAAAAACATGTCAAACGATGTATAGAATCAATCTTTATGATGTTTTTAACATAAATCTTCAGTAATGTTCCAACTGGAGAATTCCTTTGTCTTCAGAAATGCAATGGAACGCAGGCCGCTCTCACGGGAGTACGCGTGATCAGCTCATGCCAGACACCTCATTGAAAGAGCTCTCATTCCCCCCTCCTTCACAGTAGAAGCCTGAAACAAGGATCTAAAGACTGTTGACATCTAGTGGAAGCCTTATGAAGTGCAATATGACCCCATAGACACTGTATATTCGATTGGCAATGAGTTGAAAAACTACAAACCTCAGATTTCCCACTTCCTGGTTGGATTTTTTCTCAGGTTTTTCCTGCCATATGAGTTATGTTATACGCACAGACATCATTCAAACAGTTTTAGAAACTTCAGAGTGTTTTCTATCCAAATCTACTAATAATAATATGCATATCTTAGCTCCTGGGCCTGAGTAGCAGGCAGTTTACTCTGGGCACCTTATTCATCCAAGCTACTTAATACTGCCCCCCAGCCATAAGAAGTTTTAACTTGTTTAATGTTTAATAAATGTATTTTTAAACCATTTACTGATCATTAGTAAAGTAGTGTTGCAGTCCCTAATCTAAAGTGAGGACTATTCATACTTTATTAATACTTTTAAAAAATGTTGAACAGTGACCAGTGCAATTTATCACAAAAAGATGGACATGCTATTGGTAGACATTCCAGCAGTACCTAAAGCTCCTTAAGTACACAAAATGACCTAGAACATATCAATGGTTAAACATTAAGCACACAACACAGAGGATGTTTAAGGAAATATGTTGAACATTTTATTCCAAAACAGTCTCACTGTTATAGTAGTGTGCTGAAGGAAGTAATGTGTTTTGTCTGAAAATGATAACATTCTTGTTTGTTGGCAGTGACTACCTAAACCAAAGTGTAGATTGCAGTCACTCATTAGAGCAGTTCATAGACTGCTTACAGGGTAATGGAACCAATATCTAAATACATAATTTAACTGAACATTATGTTTAAAGGGTTATTACCTTTAATACACAAAATCAAATCAAAATCAAATTGTATTGGTCACATACACATATTTAGAAGATGTTATTGCTAGTTAACCAACATTCTTTGTTCGTAGCTCCAACAGTGCAGTAGTATCTAACAATTCACAATAATACACACAAATCTAAAAAATAAAATAAATATATAAATATTAGGAATAGCAAAGTCTGAGTGGTATTGATAAAAAATGCAGTAGAATACAGTATGTACATATGAAATGGGTAAAATATTATGTTAACATTATTAAAGTGACTAGTGTTTCCTTTAAATTGACCAGTGATTCCATGTCTATGTACATAGGGCAGTATCCTCTAAGGTGCAGGGTTGAGTAACCGGGTGGTAGTCGGCTGGTGATGGGTATTTAACAGTCTGATGGCTTTGAGATAGAAGCTGTTTTTCAGTCTCTCGATCCCGGCATTGATGCACCTGTACTGACCTTGCCTTCTGGATGATAGCGGGTTGAACAGGCCGTTTCTCGGGTGGTTGATGGTCCTGATGATCTTTTTGGCCTTCCTGTGACATCGGGTACTGTAGGTGTCCTGGAGGGCAGGCAGTGTGCCCCCTGTGATACGTTTGGCAGACCGCACCACCCTTTGGAGATCCCTAAGTGTTTCGACCATTTACTCAGTACCTTGTTGAAGCACCTTTGCCAGCACCTTTGCCAGTATGACGATACAAGCTTGGCACACCTGTATTTGGGGAGTTTCTCCCATTCTTCTCTGAAGATCCTCTAAGGCCTGTCAGGTTGGATGGGGAGCGTCGCTTACTTGTCCTGAAGCCACTCTTGCATCGTCTTGGTTGTGTTTTTACGTCTAGGAGCAAAAACAACTCAGCCGCTAAGTGGTAGGCCACACAAGCTCACAGAACGGGAAGGTGTGCTGCAGCGCGTAGCGTGTAAAAATCCTATGTCCTCGGCTGCAACACTCAGTACCGAGTTCCAAACTAACTGTGAAAGCAACGTCAGCACAATAACTGTTCATTGGGAACTTCATGAAATGGATTTACATGGCCGAGCAGCCAAACACAATCTTAAGATCACCATGGGCAATGCCAAGTTTCGGCTCAAGTGTTGTAAAGCATGCCGTCATTGGACTCTAGAGCAGTGGAAACGCATTCTCTGGAGTGATTAATCACGCTTCAGTATCTGGCAGTCCGACAGACAAATCTGGGTTTGGCGGAATCCAGGAGAACGCTACCTGCCCCAATGCGTAGTGCCAACTGTAAAGTTTGGTGGAGGAGGAATAACGGTCTCAGGATGTTTTTCATGGGTTGAGCTAGGCCCCTTAGTTCCAGTGAAGGGAAATCTTAACACTACAGCATACAATGACATTGTAAACTTTGTGACAACAGTTTGGGGAAGGCCCTTTCCTGTTTCAGCATGAAAATGCCAAAGTGTACATAGTGAGGTCCATACAGAAATTGTTTGTCGAGATCGTTGTGGAAGAATCTGACTGGCCTGCACAGAGCCCTGACCTCAAACCCATCGAACACCTTTGGATCTGTACTCAACTTTTTTAAGTGACAATTTATCACTTTTCATCCGTTTTCTACTACTTGTTAATCCTTAATAAATAATAATAATAATTTATGCATTATTTTATCCATGGTTCAAAGTGACAGCTAAACATATTTTAACTCTGAAGCTCCTATAATTGTATTCCCTAGTTTCACAAAGGTTTTATATAGTTATGTTATACAATTGCTGTAATTGCTTCTTTCATGTAACAATATACTACATTACTTATCTCAGTGTTGTCATCATAGATACATGTTGTGTTGATACAGAATGATTAGGATGGAATGGATTTGAAGGACTTGGAGAAGGCATAAGAAGGCATAAGTCTGTTGTTGTTCCATGTTATTCAATGATAAATAGTATGTAAGTACATAAAAGTACATTCTGAGGACGTCATGAATCATTCTATATGTTGTTTAACATCTCCCTCTGGTGGCTCAATTGTGACACAACATCTTCAGCAGTAAAGTTGAAATGTACAGTATTGCATGATATCAGATAATGTCCAAGTCTATCTCAATGGTGTATTGTGTAAGTAGTTGAGGGTAAAATGCAAGAATATGCAATTAAGGGTACAACTATAATGTTAAGTAATAAACCATTTGTAAGCCATTTACATTTTGTTCACAATATATTCATCATTACTCGCACATTTGTTAAATTTTAGTCAGCTAGGGATTCTCACATGTATAAATAACTACAATATGCATTAATGATTATGCACAACAGTGCAGGAGACCACAGCAGACACCACAACCACTCTCACTACATCACTGCTGCCAGGTCAAGGGTCACACCAGAGCAGCTCTCTCAGAGACTGTGGAGTCAGAACTAATATAGAGATTAGTAACACATTATAATAACACTTTGTAATAAAGAATGTATAATGGTTTAGTAAAGAGTTTATTCATCATTCATGTATTATAACTCCCACATTTGTTTTAGTAAGCTGGTTATTCACATATTTATTAACACCATTTATAGTATATAATAATGATGATCATTCATGAGATGTTTAATGAATTAACTTATAAACCATTCACTGATCATTAATACAGTCATTTTGCAGTCCCTAATCTAAAGTGAGGACATTTCATACTTCCGAATACTTTATAAATGTTTTGAACAGTGACCAGTGTAATTTATCACAAAAAGATGGACATGCTATTGGTAGATATTCCAGCAGTACTTGATGCTCCTTAAGTTCTCAAAATGACCTAGAACATATCAATGGTTAAACAATAAGCACACAACACAGAGGACATTAAAGGATATATATTGAGTATTTTATTCCAAAACAGTCACACTGTTGTAGTAGTGTGCTGAAGGAAGTAATGTGTTTGTCTGAAAATGATAACATTATTGTTTGTTGGCCCTGACTACCTAAACCAAAGTGTGGATTGCAGTCACTCATTAGAGAAGTTCATACACCGTTTACAGGGTAAGGGAACCAATTTCTAAATACATAATTTAACTGAACTTTACGTTTAAAGTGTTACAACCTTTAATACACTACAAGTGAAGGTGTCCAAATACTTATGACTTCTTCAAATGGGGTGACTAGATACAAAATTAGTATTTGTTCCTAAACGGTAAAACATATGTATGAAAATACCCTCAAGTAAAAGGTGACGATCTATAATGTCGCTTCATGAAACAGTAGATTTCATATACAAAATGCTGGATTGAAGAGGCCAGTTGAAAAAGAGAAAAAAGAGAAGAGGCCACTGACATCACTGTCAGCATAGATAGTTTGGGGCGGAGAGCTGTCGCTTATCCCCAAGTTGGGAGTGACTGAGTCTGGTCAGGCAGGAGGATGATGAAGGGGAGTGGTACTGCTGCCCCATGGAGTACCAAGGGCAGTTGAAGGAAGGAGGTAGGTTTTGCCATCTGTCGTAACAGTATGATGATCTGACCCCCCCTGTCACTGGAGGATAAGGTGGAGTTGGCTTGTAAACTCTGTAAATGACCCTCAAGTTTGGTTCCTCTTCTCTCTGGGCAGGTCGATGTTTGTAGCCGAGGGTGTCTGGCTAACAGCTCAGGCCCAGAGTTGGTTCTTGTGGATGGTGGTCTGGGAGAGCCATAGCTCACTGCTATTTGACCTCCCTCCTGGAGAAGGTGTTCCACAGAGGTAATGTTACTGGCCCATTCAACCCCCCGGCCAAGAGGCAGCTTTGCAGCCTGTCCACCAATGACTTTGCTTTGGTCCCCATGGGTAGAGTTTGGAGAGCATTGTCAACATAGAAGGTGTGCTTGACTGACTCCTGAACATCCGTGTTACCATCATGATGGTCCTGAGAATGTTTCTGGAGGAATTCAGGGAACTCAGCGAGGAACGCTATATATGTAACCAGTAGCGATAAAAAGTGATTGAATAGGCTGCATAGAGCTCATGACTAGAAGCTCAAAAAATGAAAACGTCATTTTTTTTTTGTTGGAAATTGAAATTTGCTATCATAAATGTTAGCAACACCTCCTCTCTAGCGGGATGCGCGGGGGATATGGTCACTAGTGTAACCAGGAAGTGAGGCCTCATTTAACACAGTAAATACATCAGGCTTAAGCCATGTTTCTGTCAGGCCAATCACATCAAGATTATGATCAGTGATAAATTCATTGACTATAACTGCCTTGGAAGTGAGGGATCTAACATTAAGTCACCCTATTTTGAGATGTGAGGTGTCACAATCTCTTTCAATAATGGCAGGAATGGAGGAGGTCTTTATTCCAGTGAGATTGCTAAGGCGAACACCGCCATGTTTAGTGTTGCCCAACCTAGGTCGAGACACATACACGGTCTCAATGGGGATAGCTGAGCCTACTACACTGACTTTGCTAGTGGCAGACTCCACTAAGTTGGCAGGCTGGCTAACAGCCTGCTGCCTGGCCTGCACCCTATCTCCTAAATATCCTTATAAACCATTTACTGATCATTAGTAAAGTAGTTTTCTAGTCCCTAATCTAAAGTGAGGACTATTAATACTTTCTTAATACTTTATAAATGTTTTGAACAGTGACCAGTGTAATTTATCACAATAAGATGGACATGCTATTGGTAGATATTCCAGCAGGACCTGATGCTCCTTAAGGTCTCAAAATGACCTAGAACATATCAATGGTTAAACAATAAGCACACAACACAGAGGATGTTAAAGAAAATATATCTTACATTTTATTACAAAACAGTCACACTGTTGTAGTAGTGTGCTAAAGGAAGTAATGTGTTTGTCTGAAAATGATAACTTTCTTGTTTGTTGGCAGTAACTACCAAAACCAAAGTGTGGATTGCAGTCACTCATTGGAAATCAAATCACATTTAATATGTCACAAACATGTGTTTAGCAGATGTTATTGTGGGTGTAGCGAAATGCTTGTGCATCTAGTTCCGACAGTGCAGCAATATCTAACAAGTAACATCTAACAAATTCACAACAAATACCTAACACACACAAATCTAAGTAAAGGAATGTAAATAAGAGTATATGAATATATGGATGAGCAATGTCAGAGCGGCATAGACTAAGAGAAGTTCATACACTGCTTACAGGGTAAGAGAACCAATATATAAATACATAAATTAAATGAACATTACATTTAAAGGGTTACTACCTTTAATACACTGCAAAATCAAATCAAAATCAAATTTTATAGGCCACATAAACATATTTAGCAGGTTATTGCAGGTGTAGTGAAATGCTTTTGTTCCTAGCTCCAACATTGCAGAAGTATCTAACTATTCACAACAATACACACAAATAAACACAACTAGATAGACAAACACAAACACAAATAGACAAAAAAAACAGTAGAATACAGTATATACACATGAGATGAGTAAAATAGCATGTAAACATTATTAAAGTGACTACTGTTCCATTATTAGTGACCAGTCATTCCAGGTCTATGTACATAGGGCAGCATCCTCTAAGGTGCAGGGTTGAGTAACTGGGTGGTAGTCGGCTAGTGATGGCTATTTAACAGTCTGATGGCTTTGAGTTAGAAGCTGTTATTCAGTCTCTCGGTCACAGCTTTGATGCACCTGTACTTATCTCACCTTCCGGATGATAGCGGGATGAACAGGTCGTGGCTTGGATGGTTGTTGTCCTTGATGATCTTTTTGGCCATCCTGTGACATCGGGTACTGTTGGTTTCCTGGAGGGCAGGCAGGTTGCCCCCGGTGATGCGTTGGACCGCACCACCCTGTGGAGAGCCCTAAGTATTCAGACCCTGTACTCAGTACCTTGTTGAAGCATTGTTTCCAGCGAATACAGGGTATGACGCTACAAGCTTGGCACACCTGTATTTGGGGAATTTCTCCCATTCTTCTCTGCAGATCTTCTCAAGCTCGGTCAGGTAGAATGGGGAGCGTCGCTGCACAGCTATTTTCAGGTCTCTCCACAGACGTTCGGTCAGGTTCTAGTCCGGGCTCTGGCAGAGCCATTCAAGCACATTCAGAGACTTGTCCCGAAGCCACTCCTGCATTGCCTTGGCTGTGTGCTTAGGGTCATTGTTCTTTTGGAAGGTGAACCTTTGACCCGTCTGAGGTCCTGAGAGCTCTGGGGCAGGTTTTCATAAAGGAACTCTCTCTGCACTTTGCTCCGTTCATCTTTCCCTATATCCTGACTAATCTCTCAGTCCCTTACACTGAAAAACATCCCGACAGCATGATGCTGCCACCACCGTGCTTCACCGTAGGGATGGTGCCAGGTTTCCTCCCAACACGACGCTTGGCATTCAGGCCAAAGAGTTAATTTTTGGTTTCATCAGACCAGAAAATCTTGTTTTTCATGGTCTGAGAGTCCTTTAGGTGCCACTTGGCAAATTCAAAGGCTGTTATGTGCCATCTACTGTGGTGTGGTTTCAGTCTGGCCACTCTACACTAAAGGCCTGATTGTTGGAGTGCTGCAGAGATGTTTGTCCTTCTGGAAGGTTCTCCCATCTCCACAGAGGAACTCCGGAGCACTCTCAGAGTGAACATCAGGTACTTGGTCACCTCCATGACCAAGGACCTTCTCCCTGATTGCTCAGTTTGGCCGGGCAGCCAGATCTAGGAAGAGTCTTGGTGGTTCCAAACTTCTTCCATTTAAGAATGGAGGCCACTGTGTTCTTGGGGGCCTTCAATGCTGAAGAAAAGTTTTGGTACCCTTCCACAGATCTGTGCCTCGACACATTCCTGTCTCGGAGCTCTACTGACATCTCCTTCGACCTTATGGCTTGGTTTCTGCTCTGACATGCACTGTCAACTGCGGGACCTTATATAGACTGGTATGTGCATTTCCAAAAAATAATATTTTTTATTTAACTAGGTAAGTCAGTTAAAGAACAAATTATTTTTTACGATGACGGCCTACACCGGCCAAACCCAGAGGACGCTGGGCCAATTGTGTGCTGTCCTATGGGACCTCCAATCACGACCAGTTTTGACCAGGGTTTCTAGCACTGAGATGCAGTGCCTTAGACCGCTCCGCCACTCCGGAGCCCAAATCATGTCCAATCAATTAAATCTACCACAGGTGGACTCCAATCAAGTTGTAGAAACATCTCAAGGAATGATCAATGGAAACAGGATGCACTTTAGCTCAATTTCTAGTCTCATAGCAAAGGGTCTGAATACTTATGTAAATAAGGTATTTCTATTTTATTTTTAATACATTTGCAAACATTCCTAAAAACCTGTTTGTGGGGTATTGTGTGTAGATTGATGAGAGAAAAAAGTGTTTAATACATTTTAGAATAAGGCTGTAACGTAACAAAATGTGTAAAAAGCCAGGAGGTCTGAATACTTTCCGAATGCACCGTTTGTATGAAAATACCCTAAAATAAAAGTTGATGTTCTATAATGTCATCTCATATTAAACTAAATCTCATATCCAAAGTGCTGGAGTAAAGCACTTTGCATATGGACACTGCATAGTAAAATAGAGAACAGGGATTACTTCAGTGTGCTGGGGCTGCAGTGCCTGGGTTAACCTCTACATCACCAGAGGAACAGAGTAGGATAAGGGCATGGCTAAAGGCTATAAGACCTGGTCGTCTAGTGAGACAGGAACAGAGAGTAAAATAATCAGATTTCTGGCGCGGAAGAATAGATTCAAGGCATAATGTACAGACAAGGGTATGGTAGGGTGTGAATACAGTGGAGGTAAACCTAGGCATTGAGTGACAATGAGAGAGGTTTTGTCTCTAGAGGCACCATTTAAGCCCACCATTTAAGCCAGGTGAGGTCACAGCATGTGTGGGGGGTGGAACAAAATGGCTAGCTAAGGAATATTGAGCAGGGCTGGAGGCTCTACAGTGAAATAAGACAATAATCATTAACCAAAACAGCAGTAGGCAAGGAATATTGACATTAGGGAGAGTCATGTGTAGCCGAGTGATCATAGGGTCCAGTGAGTAGCTAGGCGAGCTGGAGACATGGCGATTCAGACAGCTAGCAGGCCGGGTCTAGCAAGCTAGCAGATGGGTCTCTGGGAGACGTTGAAATGGAAGAGCCTGTAGAAACCCCCTCGGGCGGTTATGTCGGCAGACCAGTCGTGATGGATTTGCGGGGCTCCGTGTCGGCAGTAAAGGGGTCCAGGCCAAAAGGCAAATAGGTATTGTAGCCCAGGAATTGGCTGATGGATCTCTGAGGCTAGCCGGGAGATGGGCCTAGCTTGAGGCTAGCTCCAGGCTAACTGGTGCTTGCTTCGGGACAGAGACTTTAGCCAGGAGCAGCAGCTCGGATAGCAGCTAACTAGCTGCGATGAACCCGTGCAAAGGTTCAGCGCTTGTGGTAGGACTCCGGAGATGTGGTAGGGAAAAAGCAGTCCAATATGCTCTGGGTTGATATCACACTGTGCAGACAGGCAGGAGTTGATCGGGCTGAGGCTGGCTGATGTCCGAGTTAACGGTGATGACCGCTAGCAGTGGCTAACTGACTACTAGCTAGTAGCTAGTTAGCTGGCTAGCATCTGATGTTGATTCCGGTTCCAAAGCATAAAAAATAGCAGATCCGTACTACATTGGGTGAGGCGGATTGTAGGAGAGTATGTTCAGTCCGTAGATGGAAATTGAGATTTAAATGTTTTTATTATTAACGAAATATATACAAAGAAAAGGATTTATAAACGGGACAAGGCAAGAAAAAAACAGACAGTTGTGAAGAGGGAACGACAAAACCTACTCCCCCTCAAGAGACTGAAAAGATTTGGCATTGGTCCTCAGATACTCAAAAGGTGCTACAGCTGCACCATCGAGAGCATCCTGACTAGTTACATCACTGTTACATCACTGCAACTGCTCGGCCTCCGACCACAAAGCACTACAGAGGGGCCAAACATCCTGCCATCCAGGACCTCTATACCAGGCGGTGGAAGAGGAAGGCCCTAAAATGTGTCAGACTCCAGCCACCCCAGTCATAGACTGTTCCCTCTGCTACAGCACGGCAAGCGGTACTGGAGGACCAAGTATCGGTCCAAGAGGCTTCTAAACAGCTTCTACCCCCAAGCCACAAGACTCATCAACATATAATCAAATGGCTACCCAGACTATTTGCATTGCCCCCCCCTCCCCCTCTTACCTACATGTAGATATTACCTCAACTAACAGGTGCCCCCGCAAGTTGACTCTGCACCGGTACCTCCCTGTATATAGTCTCGCTAATGTTATTTTACTGCTGCTCTTTAAATACTTGTTACTTTTATTTCTTATTCTTATCTGTATTTTTTTCAACTGCATTGTTGGTTTTGGGCTCGTAATTAATAATTTCACTGTAAGCATATCACATGCGTATTCGGCGCACGTGACTAATAAAATATAATTTGATTTGACATTCCAAATATTGTCAATTGAAACCTAGGTGTGAACCTAATGTCTTGTTTTTTCTGTCCCCTACAGGTAGACTGGTGTCAGGCTGGAGCAGCAGCTGCCATGGCTGTGTATAGAAACATCTGTTCTTCAAAATTTCCGTCCTGCAGCCAGTGGAGCAGCTTTCTCTGGCGCAGTTGGAAATTAAGATCCAGTGGGAACTAGTTCCTCCTGGTCTCATAGGCCCTCAGCATGTCCCTGTACAAGGTGCCACGAGGCCAACTGCAGACTGGTGCTGCCCTAGTAGGATGCAACTGGAACCACACTGTAAAGCATTTCCTGTAAAATGTACAGTAACTTACTGGAAGCAATTGGCCAGTAAGTTACCGTAATTTATTTTACAGTACAGTGACTGTAATCAATTTTTGGCAATTCATTTTTATGGTACTAACATTTTTACTGTAATGTAATTTACAGTACAGGAATTGCAGCTACATATTCTACACCTGCATTGCTTGATGTTTGGAGTTTTAGGCTGGGTTTCTGTACAGCACTTTGAGATATCAGCTGATGTAAGAAGGGCTATATAAATGCATTTGATTTGATTTGATATTACCCAGTGTTCTTTGCAAGTTACATTTTTTTTATTTACATTTTGGTCATTTAGCGGGCGCTCTTGTCCTTAGTAACGTACAGTCACTGCATTCAACCAAGGTTAATAAAAACGAAGGTATATCACAGTCATAGCAAGTAAAACCTTTCTGTTGAAATCACAGAAATACCGTGACGAGATCCTGAGGCCCATTTTAGTGCCATTCATTCACCACCATCACCTCATGTTTCAACATGATCATTTACGCATGTCAGTCTTCAACATCTGTACACGGGCATCACCGGCCAAACCTGGATGATGCTGGGCCAATTGTGCGCTGCCCTATGGTTACTCCCGGTTGTGATACAGCCTGGATTGCCACAACGTCTAGAATGTCATTGTATGTTGTAGTGTTAAGGTTTCCCTTTACTGGAACTAAGGGGCCCAGCTCCTTAGTTCCACTTTTTTCTCTCATCAATCTACACACAAACAGGTTTTTTGGAATGTTTGCAAATGTATTAAAAATAAAACAGAAATACCTTATTTACATAAGTATTCAGACCCTTTGCTATGCGACTCGAAATTGAGCTAAAGTGCATCCTGTTTCCATTGATCATCCTCGAGATGTTTCTACAACTTGATTGGAGTCCACCTGTGGTAGATTCAATTGATTGGACATGATTTGGGCTCCTGAGGGGCGGAGTGGTCTAAGGCACTGCATCTCAGTGCTAGAAATTTCAGAAGTTTGGAACCACCAAGACTCTTCCTAGATCTGGCTGCCCGGCCAAACTGAGCAATCAGGGAGAAGGTGACCAATGTTCCTGATGTTCACTCTGAAAGAGCTCCGGAGTTCCTCTGTGGAGATGGGAGAACCTTCCAGAAGGATAAACATCTCTGCAGCACTCCAACAATCAGGCCTGTATTGTAGAGTGGCCAAACTGAAGCCACACCACAGTAAAAGGTTTTAACTTCCGGCGCCGACCGAGATGGCCGCCTCGCTTCGCGTTCCTAGGGAACTATGCAGTATTTTGTTTTTTTATGTGTTATTCCTTACATTGGTACCCCAGGTAATCTTAGGTTTCATTACATACAGTCGGGAGGAACTACTGAATATAAGAGCAACGTCAACTCACCATCGTTACAACCAGGAATATGACTTTCCCGAAGAGGATCCTGTGTTTTGCCTTCCACCCAATACAATGGATCTGATCCCAGCCGGTGACCCTAAACAACGACGCCGAAAAAGGGGCAAACGAAGCGGTCTCCTGGTCAGGCTTCGGAGACGGGCACATCGCGCTCCACTCCCTAGCATACTACTCGCCAATGTCCAGTCTCTTGACAATAAGGTTGATGAAATCCGAGCAAGGGTAACATTCCAGAGAGATATCAGGGATTGTAACGTTCTTTGCTTCACGGAAACATGGCTCACTCAAGAGACGCTAACGGAGTCGGTGCAGCCAGCTGGTTTCTTCTCGCATCGCGCCGACAGAAACAAACATCTTTCTGGTAAGAAGAGGGGCGGGGGTGTATGCCTTATGATCAACGAGACGTGGTGTGATCATAACAACATACAGGAACTCAAGTCATTCTGTTCACCAGATTTAGAATTCCTCACAATCAAATGTCGACCGCATTATCTACCAAGGGAATTCTCTTCGATTATAATCA
Source organism: Salvelinus alpinus (assembly GCF_045679555.1). NCBI lineage: Eukaryota > Metazoa > Chordata > Actinopteri > Salmoniformes > Salmonidae > Salvelinus > Salvelinus alpinus. Next base: position 45,315,334 of record NC_092099.1, on the reverse strand, counting down.
CAGCCATATATCCCCCCCCAAGCAGACACATCGATGGCCCTGAACGAACTTTATCTGACTCTTTGTAAACTGGAAACCACACACCCTGAGGCTGCATTCATCGTAGCTGGGGATTTTAACAAGGCTAATCTGAAAACAAAACTTGTGCTACCAGGGCTGGTAAAACCTTGGATCATTGTTAAACTAACTTCCGCGACGCATATAAGGCCCTCCCCCGCCCTCCTTTTGGAAAAGCTGACCACGACTCCATTTTGTTGCTTCCAGCCTACAAACAGAAACTAAAACAGCAAGCTCCCGCGCTCAGATCTGTTCAACGCTGGTCCGACCAATCTGATTCCATGCTTCAAGACTGCTTCGATCACGTGGATTGGGATATGTTCCGCATTGCGTCCAACAACAACATTGACGAATACGCTGATTCGGTGAGCGAGTTCATTAGAAAGTGCATTGACGATGTCGTACCCACAGCAACGATTAAAACATTCCCAAACCAGAAACCGTGGATTGATGGCAGCATTCGCGTGAAACTGAAAGCGCGAACCACTGCTTTTAACCAGGGCAAGGTGACCGGAAACATGACCGAATACAAACAGTGTAGCTATTCCCTCCGCAAGGCAATCAAACAAGCTAAGTCCCAGTATAGAGACAAAGTAGAGTCGCAATTCAACAGCTCAGACACAAGAGGTATGTGGCAGGGTCTACAGTCAATCACGGATTACAAAAAGAAAACCAGCCCCGTCGCGGACCAGGATGTCTTGCTCCCAGACAGACTAAATAACTTTTTGGCTTGCTTTGAGGACAATACAGCGCCACTGACACGGCCCGCTACCAAAACCTGCGGGCTCTCCTTCACTGCAGCCGAGGTGAGTAAAACATTTAAACGTGTTAACCCTCGCAAGGCTGCAGGCCCAGACGGCATTCCCAGCCGCGTCCTCAGAGCATGCGCAGACCAGCTGGCTGGTGTGTTTAAGGACATATTCAATCAATCCTTATCCCAGTCTGCTGTTCCCACATGCTTCAAGAGGGCCACCATTGTTCCTGTTCCCAAGAAAGCTAAGGTAACTGAGCTAAACGACTACTGCCCCGTAGCACTCACTTCCGTCATCATGAAATGCTTTGAGAGACTAGTCAAGGACCATATCACCTCCACCCTACCTGACACCCTAGACCCACTCCAATTTGCTTACCGCCCCAATAGGTCCACAGACGACGCAATCGCAACCACACTGCACACTGCCCTAACCCATCTGGACAAGAGGAATACCTATGTGAGAATGCTGTTCATCGACTACAGCTCAGCATTTAACACCATAGTACCCTCAACTCGTCATCAAGCTCGAGACCCTGGGTCTCGACCCCGCCCTGTGCAACTGGGTCCTGGACTTCCTGACGGGCCGCCCCCAGGTGGTGAGGGTAGGTAACAACATCTCCACCCCGCTGATCTTCAACACTGGGGCCCCACAAGGGTGCGTTCTGAGCCCTCTCCTGTACTCCCTGTTCACCCACGACTGTGTGGTCATTCACGCCTCCAACTCAATCATCAAGTTTGCGGACGACACTACAGTGGTAGGCTTGATTACCAACAACGACGAGACGGCCTACAGGGAGGAGGTGAGGGCCCTCGGAGTGTGGTGTCAGGAAAATAATCTCACACTCAACGTCAACAAAACAAAGGAGATGATTGTGGACTTCAGGAAACAGCAGAGGGAGCACCCCCCTATCCACATCGACGGGACAGTAGTGGAGAAGGTGGAAAGTTTTAAGTTCCTCGGTGTACACATCACGGACAAACTGAATTGCTCCACCCACACAGACAGCGTTGTGAAGAAGGCGCAGCAGCGCCTCTTCAACCTCAGGAGGCTGAAGAAATTCAGCTTGTCACCAAAAGCACTCACAAACTTCTACAGATGCACAATCGAGAGCATCCTGTCGGGCTGTATCACCGCCTGGTACGGCAACTGCTCCGCCCACAACCGTAAGGCTCTCCAGAGGGTAGTGAGGTCTGCACAACGCATCACCGGGGGCAAACTACCTGCCCTCCAGGACACCTACACGATGTCACAGGAAGGCCATAAAGATCATCAAGGACAACAACCACCCGAGCCACTGCCTGTTCACCCCGCTATCATCCAGAAGGCAAGGTCAGTACAGGTGCATCAAAGCAGGGACCGAGAGACTGATAAACAGCTTCTATCTCAAGGCCATCAGACTGTTAAACAGTCACCACTAATATTTAGTGGCCGCTGCCAACATACTGACTCAACTCCAGCCACTTTAATAATGGGAATTGATGGAAATTATGTAAAAATGTATCACTAGCCACTTTAAACAATGCCACTTAATATAATGTTTACATACCCTACATTACTCATGTCATATGTATATGTATATACTGTACTGTATATCATCCACTGCATCTTGCCATCTTTATGTAACACATGTATCACTAGCCACTTTAAACTATGCCACTTTATGTTTACATTACTCATCTCATATGTATAGACTGTACACTATACCATCTACTGCATCTTGCCTATGCCGTTCCGTACCATCACTCATTCATATATCTTTATGTACATATTCTTCATCCCTTTACACTTGTGTGTATAAGGTAGTAGTTGTGGAATTGTTAGGTTAGATTACTTGTTGGTTATTACTGTATTGTCGGAACTAGAAGCACAAGCATTTCGCTACACTCGCATTAACATCTGCTAACCATGTGTATGTGACAAATACAATTTGATTTGATTTGATTTGAAAGGCACATAACAGCCTTTGAGTTTGCCAAATGGCGCCTAAAGGACTCTCAGACCATGAGAAACAAGATTCTCTGGTCTGATGAAAACAAAATGTAACTCTTTGGACTGAATGCCAAGCGTCGCATTGGGAGGAAACCTGGCACCATCCCTACGGTGAAGCATGGTGGTGGCAGCATCATGCTGCCGGGATGTTTTTCAGTGTAAGGGACTGAGAGACTAGTCAGGAAAAAGGGAAGTATGAAGGGAGTAAAGTACAGCGAGAGTTCCTTGATGAAAACCTGCCCCAGAGCTCTCAGGACCTCAGACGGGTCAAAGGTTCACCTTCCAAAAGAACAATGACCCTAAGCACACAGCCAAGACAATGCAGGAGTGGCTTCGGGACAAGTCTCTGAATGTGCTTGAATGGCCCAGCCAGAGCCCGGACTAGAACCTGACCGAATGTCTGTGGAGAGACCTGAAAATAGCTGTGCAGGGACGCTCCCCATTCTACCTGACCGAGCTTGAGAGGATCTGCAGAGAAGATTGGGAGAAATTCCCAAATACAGGTGTGCCAAGCTTGTAGCGTCATACCCTGTATTCGCTGGCAACAATGCTTCAACAAGTTCCTGAGTACAGGGTCTGAATACTTAAGGCTCTCCAGAGGGTGGTGTCCAACGCATCACCGGGGGAACCCTGCCTGCCCTCCAGGAAACCAACAGTACCCGATGTCACAGGATGGCCAAAAAGATCATCAAGGACAACAACCATCCAAGCCACGACCTGTTCATCCCGTTATCATCCGGAAGGTGAGATAAGTACAGGTGCATCAAAGCTGTGACCGAGAGACTGAATAACAGCTTCTAACTCAAAGCCATCAGACTGTTAAATAGCCATCGCTAGCCGACTACCACCCAGTTACTCAACCCTGCACCTTAGAGGATGCTGCCCTATGTACATAGACATGGAATCACTGGTCATTTTAATAATGGAACAATAGTCACTTTAATAATGTTTACATGCTATTTTACTCATCTCATATGTATATATTGTATTCTACTGTATTTTTTGTCAATGCCACTCAGACATTGCTTGTCCTAATAATTATATATTTCTTAATTCCATTCTTTTACTTTTAGATTTGTGTGTATTGTTGTAAGTTGTTAGATACTACTGCAATGTTGGAGCTAGGAACAAAAGCATTTCACTACACCTGCAATAACCTCTGCTAAATATGTTTATGTGGCATGTAAAATTAGATTTTGATTTGATTTGTTAGTGTATTAAAGTTAGTAACCCTTTAAATGTAATGTTCATTTAATTTATGGATTTATATATTGGTTCCCTGACCCTGTAAACAGTCTATGAACTGCTCTTAGTCTGTGCCTCTCTGACATTGCTCATCCACATATTCATATACTCTAAATTCCAGTCTTTACTTAGATTTGTGTGTATTAGGTATTTGTTGTGAATTTGTTAGATGTTACTTGTTAGATATTGCTGCACTGGCAGAACTAGATGCACAAGCATTTCGCTACAACCACAATAACATCTGCTAAACATCTTTATGTGACCCATACAAAATGAAATGTGATTTGATTTCTAATGAGTGACTGCAATCCACACTTTGGTTTTGGTAGTGACTGCCAACAAACAAGACTGTTATCATTTTCAGACAAACACATGACTTCCTTCAGCACACTACTACAACAATGTGACTGTTTTGGAATAAAATGTTAAATATATTTCCTTTAACATCCTCTGTGTTGTGTGCTTATTGTTTAACCATTGATTTGTTCTAGGTCATTGTGAGAACTTAAGGAGCATCAGGTACTGCTGGAATATCTACCAATAGAATGTCCTTCTTTTTTGTTATAAATTACACTGGTCACTGTTCAAAACATTTATAAAGTATTAAGAAAGTGTGAATAGTCCTCACTTTAGATTAGGGACTGCAAAACTACTTTACTAATGATCAGTAAATGGTTTATACGTTAATTTATTAAACATCTTACGAATGATCTTCTGAATCATTATTACATACTATGCTGTTTATAAATGTGCGAATAAATAGCTTATTAAAACAAATGTGGGAGTAATACATGAATGATGATTAAACTTTTAACTATTCAATTATACATTCTTTATTACAAAGTGTTATTATAAAGTGTTACCAATCTCTATATTCATTCTGACTCCACAGCATCTGAGACCTGCTCTGGTGTGACCCCTGACCTGGCAGCAGAGATGTAGTGAGAATAGTGGTTGTGAGATTAGTGGTAGTGTTCATACCCAGTATGTTGAGGTTGAACTGTCTGCTGCGGTCTCCTGCACTGTTGTGCTTAATCATTAATACATATAGTAGTTATTTATACATGTGAGAATACCTAGCTGACTAACATTTAACACATGTGGGGGGTAATGATTAATAAAAGGTGAACAAACTGTAAATTCCTTAAAAATAGTTTATTACCGCACATTATAAAGTGTTACCCATAATTGCATATTCTTACATTTGACCATCAACTACTTACACAATACACTATTGAGTTACACGTGGACGTTATCTGATATCATATTGTACATAAAACATGTTACTGCACTTGTTGAAGGCATGTGTGTCCCAATTGAGCCACTACAGGGTGATGTTAAACCTACATAATGACTCATGACATCCTCAAAATGTACTTTTAGAATACTTACATTATACTTACATATAATTAAATAACATGGAACAACCACATACTTTGTTATTTGGAATATACAAACCAAAATGTCTACATAGTTTTTTTAGACAACAAGCTTACTCCTTCTGTTGCCTTCTCCAAGTCATTCCATTCCAATCCAGACTAATTATTCTGTATCAACACCACATATATATATGATAACAACACTGAGATAAGTAATGTCAGTGTATTGTTACATGAAAGAAGCAATTACAACAATTGTATTACAAAACTATATTAAACTTATGTTTGTCAAACATAGGTTCAGAGTTAAAATATGTTTAGCTGTCACTTTGAACCATGGATAAAAGAAAGCATAAATTATTGGATTGATAAAAGAATTAACAAGTGGTAGAAGACCGATGATAAATGATAAATTGTCACTTAAAAAAGACACAAGAAAGAAAGAAGAAAATAGAAATGGAATCCAACAAATGAGATAGTTGAAAACAACAATAGAAAGAGTTTTTGCTGCTTTTCTCTCAGACTTATTTGCCTGTGCAGTTTTAACACCAGACACACTGGCAGCCTCTTTAGAAAATACCTTTCTGGCCTGTGATCTGGCCACCACAAAGATGTTCATATAAAGTGTTATAATAATAGAGCACGGGACAACCGTTGTAATTACAAGGTCAATTATATTACTCCATGTTATTTCAACAGTGAAACATTCTTTCAAACACCTACTTCGTACTTGTACATTTACAAAGTGTTTTATAATACCGGCACGATATATGATACAACAACACCAGGTAATGAATATACAACACATAATTCTTGTTATTGTTATTTTAGAGTGGTACAATAAGGGATCACACACAGCAACATAGCGGTCAATAGATATCAAGACCAAATTACCCAGAGATAAAGAAGTACATAAAAAAGAGACGTATGCATGAAACACACAGAAATATTCCCCAAAACCCCAGCATGGTTCCATTATTGCTACAGTCACTACTGGTATCACAATCAGTCCCACCAGGAGATCTGACGCAGCCAGAGAGAGGATGAGCAGGTTGGTTGGAGTGTGGAGCTGCTTGAAGTGAGAGATGGAGATGATCACCAGTACGTTCAAAAATACTGTAACCGCTGAAAACAATGAGAAGAAGATGTACAGTGTTATGTAGATAGATGTCGATAGCCGAGCCTTTCTGCAGGAAGAGTTTCTCTCTTGAAAACAGTATTGAACATCTTCATGTTTCTCCATTTGTAGTAAAAGGTCAAAATGCTGAGGTCTTGTTCCTGTTGTTCCTGCTTGGTCCTGTGTGTGACCCTGTCAGGTCCGCCTTCTGACAAACTCTGAGCTCTGCCTCTCTATTTATCCCTGAGTTACTGACAGACACTCCCCTCTTAGGAGCCTCTCTACTCACACACACACACACACACACACACACACACACACACACACACACACACACACACACACACACACACACACACACACACACACACACACACACACACACACACACACACACACACACACACACACACACACACACACACACACACACACACACACACACACACACACACACACACGGTTAGATTAACAAATAATTAATGAAAGCATGATGTAATGTATGAAAGGATTGGATGTTGCTGTGCCCACCTGGCCTGTCCTTCAGCCTTTTTGATAGGTAGAGATGAGAGGAATGGTACATTTTCTCAACTGAGCATTTTAATGGGGAAAGTATAGTATGGGTTAGGTTTTGGTCACTAAAAGACTAAAAGGATACCTGTGCAGACTAACTGGTTTGGGTGATGTCAGAGCCGAGTTTGGAACATAATCCACAACCTCAGGAGACATGACGGCACGCCACATGTCAGCTGGCTAGCGTAGAAAAGTTTACAAAGTTTACAATTTTTTTTATTATTTTGTAAGTACTCTCAGATAATTAATTTATAGACACTGAATTGATCTGAGAGTCAAAGGGCTATGGTGAAGCTCATATGTTTAAAGATGAAGTTTAAAATATAACTCTGACTTGTGTGTGGTTTAACGGTTTTGCCAGGCTTCATTTTGTGCCTACTTTCTTGCACGGTCACTGCGGTCAGACAGAGCGAGCTACGGTCAAGTGGGGCATCCTCTTGATCTCGGCACGGCCTAGGGACTACAGTGATGCCATTTGCCAACTCTTTTAGTATTATTGGATAGAAAACACTCTCAAGTTTCTAAAACTGTTTGAATTATATCTGTGAGTAAAACAGAACTCATTTGGCAGCAAACTTCCAGTCAGGAAGTGAAAATTCTGAAAATGGGGCTCTGTTTCAGGGCCTGCCTATTCAACTGGCTTATATTTATCGATATACATGCACTTCATACGCCTTCCACTAGATGTCAACAGGCAGTGGAAGGTGGAATGGGGTGTCTAGCTTGATCTGAGGTTGAACAAGAGCTTTTGGAGTGGCAGGTCAGGAATTTCCTTTCTCTACCAAGGCGCGCGAAGCACCTCGATCTTGTCTTCTGATAAGCGTTCGGTTTACACGGCGAATATCTCCGGCTCTGATTTTATTTGATACATGTGATAATAACTGTTTTTTCAACCGAGTTTTATCAGATTATTCAACGTTTATTGGGACTTTTGGAGTTTTCCATTCTTTGCGTAGAGAGAAGATGGGAACGTTATCAAGCTTGGCTAGCATTGTGGCGCGAATTCGACAGAAGAAAAGGACATTCTAAAACCAAACAACGATTTATTCTGGACCAAGGACTCCTTGTACAAGATTCTGATGGAAGCTCAGGAAAAGTAAGAACAATTTATGATGTTATTTTGTATTTCTGTGGAAAATGTTGATTCCTATTCTCTGCCGTTTTCGCGAGCGCTGTCTCGCAATAACGCAAGCTGTTTGTTATGGTAAAGTTATTTTTAAAAATCTAACAAGGCGGTTGCATTAAGCTCTACAACATGTATATAAAGTTTCAGAGCTCTAGGTCTGACTGTTCTTTGATAGTTTTAACGCAGGTAACTATTGCAGGCTCTGTGTGTCTCTAAGCCCCACACTGTGTCACTGCCCGTTGACTGTGTGTGTGTGTGATTTCAGAAAATCACAGAAATCAGGTAGAGCTCCAAAACCTGCCTTAAAACCTTTTCTCAATATAGGGGGTGCTGTTTCAACGTTACCATTTATCGTTCCCAAATTAAACTGCCTCGTACTCAATTCTTGCTCGTACAATATGCATATTATTATTACTATTGGATAGAAAACAATCTCTAGTTTCTAAAACCGTTTGAGTTATGTCTGTGGGTGAAACAGAACTCTTTCTGCAGCGAAATTCATGACAGGAACTGCGAAGGTCTGAAAACGAGGCTTTGTTCTCAGATCAGTTTAAAGCTCTGTATGTATCCTATGGGTCGACATGAACTGCACCCGCCTTCCCCTGGATGTCAGTAACCAATGAGAATTGGAATGGAGTTTCTACGCAGATCTCAGACCTTATAAAGCCCCAAGGAACGAAGGGAGCTCTCTTTTTGACATTCGTCATGACGCAAAGCAAGACCTCAGGGTGGCATTTTGAAACGCTCAGTTATCGGCCTTAGATATATCCGTCTGTAATTTAATTCGATATAGGTGTTAGAAACATCATAACGAAGTTATTTTAACCTGATGAGGACCAGAGGGCGCTGTTTTCACTTTGGGGGAAAATCGTACCCAATTTAAACGGCCTCGTACTCAATTCTTGCTCGTACAATATGCATATTATTATTACTATTGGATAGAAAACACTCTGTAGTTTCTAAAACCGTTTGAATTTTGTCTGTGGGTAAAACACAACTCATTTGGCAGCACACTTTCTGACCAGGAAGTGGAAAGTCTGAAATCGATGCTGTGTTCAAGTGGCTGCCTATAAATGGGCATGATACGTATGACTATACGTGCACATCATACACCTTCCCCTGGATGTCAAGAGGAAGTGAGAGGAAAAATGAGTTGATTATCTCTGTCTGAGGTTGAATAAACCATCTTGGAACAACGTGTCCCCCATTTTCTGTTTTCTGCAAGGCGCGTGTTGGGACCTGTTATTGCCTACTGGAAAGCTGTCGTTATGGGCGAATACTCTCTCCGGCTTTGATTTTATTTGATACATGTCACAATATCATCGTAAAGTATGTTTTTTCAATATAGTTTTATTAGACTATTGAAATTTATTCGGGACATTAGGCGTGTTGCGTCGTTTGCGTTTGTTCACGAAGGAGAGGTTAGCACCACCTGGCCAGTGTGCTTGCTAATTCAAGAGGGAAAGAGTTTGTTCTGAATCCAAGCAACGACGGTTCTGGACAAAGGACCCCTTGTACAACATTCTGATGGAAGATCAGCAAAGGTAGGAACCATTTTGTGATGCTATTTCATATATCTGTCGAACTGTGTACTAGTAGCTTTGCGCTCAGGTTTTGGTTATTCCCTTACCATAACTAAGTCTTATGTCGTAATGAAGATATTTTTAGAATTCTAACGCTGCGATTGCATTAAGAACTAATGGATCTATCGTTTCCTATACAACATGTATTTTTTTGTAATGTTTATGAATAGCTATTTGGTCAGAATAGGTGAGAGTCTAATAGAAATATCCGCACATTCTGGGAAAAATATGCTACGTTAGCACGTTATGCTACGTTATGCTACGTTGTATAACCACAGATTTCAGCTCTAAATATGCACATTTTCGAACAAAACATAAGTGTATGTATAACCTGATGTTATAGGACTGTCATCTGAGGAAGGTTTATGAAGGTTAGTGAAATGTAATATCTTTTGCTGGTTTATTCGCTAACGCTAACGTGCCTATTGCTATCGCTAACGTGCCTTGATGAATGAATGTGGTAGTGTGGTAGGCTATTGTAGTAAGCTAATATAATGCTATATTGTGTTTTCGCTGTAAAACACTTAAAAAATCGGAAATATTGGCTGTATTCACAAGATCTTTGTCTTTCATTTGCTATACACCATGTATTTTTCAGAAATGTTTTATGATGAGTATTTCGGTATGTCACGCTGGTGTCTGTAATTATTCTGGCTGCTTTCGGTGCAATTTCTGATTGTAGCCGCAATGTAAACTATGATTTATACCTGAAATATGCAAATTTTTCGAACAAAACATAGATTTATTGTATAACATGTTATAAGACTGTCATCTGATGAAGTTGTTTCTTGGTTTCTTTGGTTTGTTCTAGGTTAGTTTGGTTGATTTTGTGCATGCTACCTGTGCTGTGAAAAATGTCTGTGCTTTTTTCTATTTGTTGGTGAGCTAACATAAATATAAATATTTTTTGAATTTCGCGCTCTGCCTTTTCAGTGGAATGTGGGAGGAGTTCCGCTAGCGGAACGCTGGGGCTAGAAAGGTTAAACCGAGTTATATCAGTTTATGCGAGTATATTGCAATTTTCGGAATTTCCTTAGTATTGCGTTTTGAACATTTGGGCACGTCTTCGCCACATGGCTAATGTTTGCTGCTGATTCCTAAGTTGAAGACGGCAATCTACAACCGAGCAACGATGATTCTGGACAAAGGACCACTTGCCCAAGATTCTGATGGAAGCTCGTCCAAAAGTAAGAGCTATTTATGATGTTATTCCGTATTTATGTGGAAAAATGTAAAAGGATTTGTCCGCCATTATTGCGGCACTGGTCTGGCTGTAACGCACACTGTATGTCTAGTAACGTTAATTTTAAAAATCTAACACAGTGGTTGCATTAATAACTAATGCATCTTTCAATTGCTGTCCAACCTGTATTTTTTAGTCAAGTTTACGATTATTTATCGATTAGATTAGGTGCCTCTCCAAGATGGCGCCGGCCAGAATGCATGAAATGCAGCTACTGATCACATTGTATAACCACGATTTGTGCTGCTAAATATGCACATTTTCGAACAAAACCTATATGCATTGTGTAATATGATGTTACAGGACTGTCATCTGATGAAGTATATCAAGGTTAGTCAAAAATTATATATCTTTTGCTGGATTGTTACGATCGCTAACCTTTGCTGCTGGTAAATTGCTTGTGTTTCTGGCTGTTGTGGTAAGCTAATATAATGCTATATTGTGTTTTCGCTGTAAAACACTTAAAAAATCTGAAATATTGGCTGGATTCACAAGATGTTGGGCTTTCATTTGCTGTACGCTGTGTATTTTTCAGAAATGTTTTAAGATGAGTAATTAGGTATTTGACGTTGGTCTCTGTAATTATTCTGGCAGCTTCGGCACTATTTCAGATTTCAGCTGCAATGTAGAACTGTGATTTATACCTGAAATATGCACATTTTTCTAAAAAAACATATGCTATACAATAAATATGTTATCAGACTGTCATCTTATGAAGTTGTTTCTTGGCTAGTGGCTATATATATCTTTATTTGGTCGAAATTGTGATAGTTACCCATGAAGGAAAAAAATGGTGGGAAAAAAAAGTTGTGTCTTTTCTTATCGTGGTTAGCTAATAGATTTACATATTGTGTCTTCCCTGTAAAACATTTTAAAAATCAGAAATGATGGCTGGATTCACAAGATGTGTATCTTTCATCTGGTGTCTTGGACTTGTGATTTAATGATATTTAGATGCTAGTATTTACTTGTGACGCTATGCTAGGCTATGCTAGTCAGCTTTTTTACTGTGGGGGGTGCTCCCGGATCCGGGATGCTGTGCAAGTAGAAGTTAAAGGATTCATCTGAACATGACGCAACTGGATCTGTAACTTATTTGAAAAAAAAATTTGTTTAACCATCACCAATTGTACATTGTACGAATTCTCATAAATTACGATAGATAAATGGCTGGTTCTTTTTTTCCTGACACCGTAGAGTTCATTTACTTTGACGTGAAGAGGTCAAATTAGCGCTCTATGAAAGTGTTTGACCTTTATTCCCAGAAAATGGACCTTAACTCAAAAAGCATTGAAGCCTTTACGCCATCTTGTTTCTGGGCTAACAGCCCATTTGGCAAAACCTGAGCTCACCGAGTTTCGTCTTCAAAGTCTTTTCCATTTAGGAGAAATGGCCATGTCGCTTTGGTGATGTTTTGTCCATTTGCAATAAGCAGCCACTCACTATCTGGTGGAATTTTCCAGAACAGCGTGAAAAAAAAAAAATATCATAATACGGAAACCAAATGTCCAAGAGACTTAATTCGACAACTTCCCGGTAGATCTGGCCCTGGGACACGGCCCGGGGACATCGGCCTATTTTAAAAACATTTGCGGACGTCTAGTAAGGGACCGTACATTTGCAATATGGAGATCCTCATCAATCATACAGCAAATGCCGAATAGTGCCCTTCATGTATGAAAATACTCTCAAATGAAAGGTGACATTCTATAATGTCACCTCTTATTAAACATTTGATCTCATATCCAAAGTGCTGGAGAAAAGAGCTGCATGTTTTAAAATGTTTTCCTTCAGAGTGAAACAGAGGACAGCTATTACTATCAGTATGTACAGTGGCCAGAGTAAGGCAGTATAAATCAAAATCTGTGACAGAGGGATAACTTGACATATTCTATACTGAACAAAAATTTAAACGCAAGATTTTACTGAATACATTCATATGGAAATCAGTCCAATGAAATTAATTCATTAGGCCTATGGATTTCACATGATTGGGAATACAAATATACATATGTTGGTGAAAGAAATACAAAAGTATGGGGACACCCCTTCAAATTTGTGGATTGGGGTATTTCAGCAACACACATTGCTGACAGTTGTATTAACTCGATCACAGAGCCATGCAATCTCCATAGACAAACATTGGCAATAGATTGGGCTTACTGAAGAGCTCAGTGACTTTCAACGTGGCACCGTCATAGGATGCCACCTTTCAAACAAGTCAGTTCATCAAATTTCTGCCCTGCTAGAGGTGCACTGGTCAACTGTAAGTGCTGTTATAGTTTAATGGAAACATCTAGGAGCAACAATGTCTCAGCCGCGAAGTGGTAGGCCACACAAGCTCACAGAATGGCAAGGCGGGAATCAATATGCAATATGGAACACTTTTTTAAGGTTCTACCCATTACTGAACGCTGTTCTCAACTGGATGGTAGAGCCTGTTTTGACAATGGATTTAGAATTGGAAATGAAACAAACCTTCACTTGAACCTGATTGGTCAACTCCCCTAACCTTCCTGCATCAATTAACATGCTTTGATATGATATTGTGTTGCTGGAGTTCAGTGTTGTGGCACTCTAACTTTTCCCATTCAGAGGGCTGTAAGAAAACTCACAATCTGTCAACAAAGATGTTGGACAAAAGTCAGGAATTCAATTGGTGGGGGATTAATATAGCACCATTTCTGTTAGTAGAGACCTTGAATAGTAGGAATATGAAAAGAAATAGTCAAAATGTAAAATGGATAAAAAAACAAGAATCTTGTAAAAATGTTCTTAACCAGGTGGTTGATATGTCAGTAAAAAGTACGGTGGACTTAGAATAGGTACATTTAGTTTTTATAAAAAATACTTACTTTGGTGAAAAA